>NW_009918552.1:45195-106848 GCF_000696875.1 Nestor notabilis
GACACAGTACACAAATTCAGAACTTCTGTTAAACAGTGCTCTCTTGTGGTTCTGTGCATCAATGAAAGAGTAAAACATTGTAGAAAGGAAGTCACAGTTTGAAATTTCTTGTCTTTGCGTTTAACTCAAAATTCATCCCTTAGATTTCCGTTTCATTTAGTTCTGCATTTTATTTTTCTAGCATACCAATAACCTCATTTATTAGATATCACATATAGATATTGCATTTAGATACTGTATGAAATAATATATTAAAGGTTATAATGACAATTTTAGCCTTGATCTTTAAATTGGAATTCACAATTGACAACATGTGCAATACCAGGAGAATACTTTATGCATCAGTTCTCCCAAATTCTTTGGCAAAATTCCTGCATAGCACGTGATATATAGGTTACTTAAATATATAGCCCACATCTCATAAATTCAATTAAATATGTAACTATTGGATTAAGATAAAAACCTTGCTTTAACTTGCTGGGAGCAAAAGATTGCTAAGACTAGTCCCCAAGATTTCCATCTTTTTCTATTAAGGAACAAACTTCTCATTATCACATGTAACTAAAACATCAAAAATTACTGGAAACATCAAAACATCAATTACTAGATATGATAAAGTGAGACAATGTTCTCACATTTAAATATAAAAACTATTCATCCAAAAGAACAAAAAGGTGCTCACAGTACCAACTTGTATAACAAATTGGTTTTACCTTTTCAAAATGCTATTTTGAACAGCTATTGTGGATACACAATAAAGTTTAAAAGGAACGCATCTTTCCATTTCTGTAGTTATTTTCAAACTAAAATTTTTAAAGGAAAGTACTATACTCTTCCTGTTTATTTCAAGCCTCATCAGGTATTAACAGGGATATCAGGATTACGGTGTCTAAACTTCCTAAGAGAAGTGAAACAGACGTAACTAACCTGTTCATTGCTATCAAGGCTGTTAGATTTCACAATATCAGATGTCGGTCTGACTTGGGCTTGTGCAAGTTCCTGGGGAGCACTCTGAGAATTTGGCATAGGCGGTAAAGGAGCTCTCCGTTTCTTCGGCATTTCAGATGGCAGAGTGTTTGAATCATACTGCTTGCTAACAGTGTTAGATCTTGTGATAAATGTTGGTCTTGGCTTGCTCATCAGCGGAGTTGCTGGGGCACTGGCAGCCTTGGCGTGCGAGGTGGAGGGGAGGAGAACAAAATCCAAGTTACTTATACTCTCTGGAAAATGATCACAGTGATTGATTGCTCAATATGTATAAGCAAAACTTCTAGAAACATATTCAAAGTTACACCTTACTTGTTCTCTTTTCTTCTTGCTTCGTTGAAAAAAGCTGAAAAATCCTTTGTTTTCTTTCTCCTTCAGAACATCTAAGTTTTCAGATTGGTAGGAGTCTAAAACAGAACACGATAATTCTAGCTGTTATTTATTGCACAGATTATTTCTCCTGCATTCTTATTACTTCACTGTCTGTCACTTCACATCCTTCACTCTTGAAAGGATACACAAAACACATTGTAAATCACCTATATTAATAGCTTTTTCTAAACGCTGCAAAATTAACAGGTTTCCTACCATCCATGTTCTTTTGTTTTTCTCAGAATTCAGAATAGCTGAGTTTCAGCTGCTGTTAATACCCCTAGCACAATCCAGCCTCTCCCACCTGTCATATGTTATGGTTCATATCACAGAGGCTGTAAAGGGGGAAAGAGCATCAGCCTGTCCAGCCCTCAGCGCAGTTTAAATTCATGGCGAAGTGTGAAGTGAGACAAGACAGGCACAAGCCTCCACACGGTATGGCTCTGGAGAAGGATCACTGAAACACCTAGTAGGTGCTGCACACATAACTGCATGGCAGTCATAGTAAAGATACTCAAGTCTACCCTGGTACCTTGCGGAATTTACCCTCCATACATTGTCTTTTTCGTGCAGATGTAAATCTAAAGGTTGTCTCTGTGGAATAATTACCGAGTATGATTTAGAAATTAAACTTCTATTTAAAAATGTAGCATTGTTCACACATAAAGGAAAAAAGGACTTTCAGGGTAAGATGCAGCTGCACCAGGCATGCCAGGAATTCACTCCACAGCAGTTCCCGTGGCAACATTGCTTGACGGAGGATGGAGCGGAGTGAAGACTCTGTGGCCAAGCTCTGTCCCAACATCAGCAGAAATGGGAACTAGGTGGTACTTAAAACTGATAAGCTGTGTACTTGCTACCCTGAGCCAACAGTCCTTTGTGTGAACTTTGCTTCATTATAATGCATTTTAATAAGAGAACACATCTCCATCTCCAATGCTACCCCACCTCCAAAGTGAGACCACCCCTCTTTGAGCATGTTCTTTGAATTTCTTGTGGTATATACCTTTAAAAGTGAAGCGAGAGAATTTTACACCAATAACAATAAAGGTATGTATGACTAGAGTCACTCAAGCTCCACCTTGAAAGTGAAAAATAGTATGAAAACGGCCCAAGAAGTGAGGAGCATTAGGGAAGACATCATTGTGGATGAGTCGAGGAAGATTCCATCAGCAGATTACCCTTGACTCCTGGCACCGGTTGACAGGCTGGACCTTTCTTCCCCTCACATAGGGACGCATTTGGGTAAGACTTGCACTGTATCCAGTGCTTCCCCAGGAAAATCAGAGATCTCTATATAGAGTTACTTTTTACTTTTATACTTTAAAGCCAGGCTGCATTATTCATAACTTTGTCACGCGTTTACATACCTTATTGTTTGCACGTGCTTTTGCAGACAGTATATTTATCACCAGCAATCCATAAGAACCTGTATCTGTTGCTTCAATAAACTGCACTGTTTAAGTAGCAAATTGTAGTAATTCTCTCACTGAACGTGACCAGATCCTTCAGTGTGGCGGTGTTAGTTCATGAGCATGATTAGACTGAAGGTGCAGTACACTATTAGTGCATCCGGAATCGTGATTATTCGATATATTGAATGTGACTGGAATGATAGTGGTAAATTGGGCATCATTCAGAATCTAAGCCTAGCTGCACCCAGCCCCTCTAATATCTGATAACCAGCTGGAACACAAGGGAGCTTATTTTCTGCCAAATTGTCTTACATTTTAATGCAACAGTCTCTAATTTCTTACTAGATTTAACTTACTTAAAGACATCCCATTGAATGCAAATGCAATTAAGCAACAGAAATCAGCAAGGTTCCTTTGGGGTCTTGGTACAAATATAAACATGACTGTAAATTTAATCAATCCGTCTAGGGTAGAACTATACAGAAATACTTCATATATAGTTGGGAATATCCATTTTCTTTTTAAATATGCATTTATGATAGGACAGAGACAATTACTTGTGTCACAGTTAAGCTGATGTTCTAATAGGAGCAGATTGTAATGTCACGTAAGTGCTACAGTTTCACCACCTATTTCAGTAAATCGTACCTTGCAAAGATGGTAAATTTAAATCAACTGGTGATGTGGCTACAGAAAGACAAAAAGAAAGACAGAAAATGTGAATCTGAATCAAGGATGCAGTTATAAGTTACAAATACAGGAAGTCAAGCTCAATCTTCACCATTATGAAAATGTAACTGGGTGCTTTCCCAAAGTAAAAGGATGTATATATATATTTACTATCTAAATGCTAAAAGCCATTTAACAACTTCAGCCTGAAGACATAAAACACAGACAGAAATCTTGTAAATAAGGAGACAGGCTTCACTTGTATTTTGGATGGAAAAAGAAAAGTTGGTATATAGAATAGTCTGCTCTGTAAGTTTTGGATTGTAAGGCAGTCCAAACTTGGAAAACAAAGAGGAATGTAAAATTAAAATATAATCTGAATAAAACAAAATTTGCATTTCAATTCTGCTACAAGGCACACCTCGCCACTTACTTTCATAAAGAAAGCTGAAAACGTAAAGCTTTGACGCTGTCTGCAAAACTGAAATGCTGAACTACTTTGTATCAAGAGAACTGAAATAAATCTAAATTTTCCTAGCCAGGGACTGCTGTGTAGAAACCAGATATGCCCTCATACTCCCTCCTAAGGAATTTTGGCCGTCAATTCAAATGAAGCACACGTCATACTGCGCAAAAGGCAGCTCTGCCAGTCTGTAGATGAAAGCAGTAGCCAGACAACAAACAAGACAATGCACTATGGGCACATGTAGTCCAAGTAACATGTTTAGGCAAGTTAAAATAGTTGTTTTCCAGTGGGGAACAGAAAAACATTTCATGTTTTTCTCCTCCATAGAAAAAAGACTTTACCCAAATCTCTCATTCTCCTGTTATTCAAGATAACTGGCGTTTGCAAAGTAATTTAGAGAACTCTTGAAACTGTAAGCACTGAATGATAAGGTTACCATATTTAGGTAGAAATGAGGAAAAAGACAAAAAGCCCAACAAAACCCCCCAGGTTTTAGACTGGAAAGGAGACAAAATAGAACAGTAGTCAAGGGCAGGAGTGAGCCAATATTATTGCATTCTATATGAGGTAAAATTTCCTGTGAGAAATGTCTGAAACAGAACAAACCACACTGTACAAAGTTTTTACTCGCAGTACACTAAACCCTTCATGAAAAACACAGGCTAACAGCTAAAGTTAAAACCAGGCATAGGTATGTCTGTACAAATATAAGGAAGTTCAATGCGCCCCTGCTGGACCAAAATTAAAGAGAGGTTTATTATTCCTTCGCAATCTATAAAATTAGTAAATAGCACTCAAATAGACATAAAGACCATCAGAATACTCTAACACTTTTAAAATTTTAAATAATTTTAAAACAAAACAAAATTTCTCTAATGTTTCTGTACTTTTCAGCTCATCATGATCCTGTATCTTTCTATGAGCTCAGAGAAATACAGTGATGTTGGTTTTTTGGGGGAAGGAAAGGAAGAGGTTGCTTTTAAGTGATGCTTTGTACTTAAGCTACCTTTGCTGGTACCTAACACATTGTTAGAAAATAAGACCTTTTTATAGCACTTCTCAAACATAAGTACAGGTAAACTCGTCACAGCTTCAGTTTTATGGAAGACTAATGAAATAGATATTAGAATGCTAGAAATTAATTTTTTCATAAGTAAAAAAATCCCAACAAAATGTACACATTATTGAAATATTAAGTAATTATCTTCTCTATAATTTTCTGCAGTTCACAAAAGTTATCTTACCTCGACTGATATCCATGGCATATAATTCTCTCAGTCCAAGGTCATTAAGAGATTTTGCCACATCAAGAGGTTCTTGAGACTGGTAATTCTTCAGCAGTAGAGTGTGTGAAGGATCAAACTCACATTTACTACAGATAACTGGAACAAGTTCTTGAAGGGGTGAATGTGGACTAACTCTTACTACCGTCTTCTGTGTCTTCTTGTAGTTTATCACTACCCTTACTGTTTGCTAGAGAGAAAAAAATTCCAATAAATACCAGCACAAGTTCTGAAACAACTGGCATTTTTATACCAGCCATATAGTAAGTCACAGGAATTCCACTTGTGGCCAACTTCACCAATGTTATTGATTCAGAAACATTACAAGAGAAGCTATGTTGTGATTTCCTGCTACAGAAGAAAAGGGCACATGAAACAGTCTGCTCCTTCTTTAGAATCTGTCATTTGCCTGTTCAGCAAGAGTGAGATGCTACTAGGTTACATTAGGTAGCTGTAGAAGTCAACCAATGAGCCATGGGTGCATGTGTGTGTACACAAGTAGGACGAAGGTAAGAGGGCAGCAGAAGAGTTCCCCTGGCCCTGTTTAAGTGCTTTAGATAAATTTAAAACCACTATTTTTCTATACAGCAGAACAACAAAGGCGGAAGGAAAGACTGAGGCAACACCCAGAAGTTGCTTTAGTACTTCTAAAACCTCCTGCCTTCTTAAGGGTATATATAAAAAAAAAGTTGACTAACAACAAAAAAGTACAGTATGTATTAAAGGAAAATGAACATACAATCAGAAGGGCATATATATCACAGCATGACAGATGGTTCAAGTTGTTGATTTTCAGTTTATAGAAGGCTGTATTCAGCCACGCTTCATCTGCAGAATTTGTCAAAAGGACAGTAAGGCGTGGGAATTCAAGTAATATTCTAATGTTTCCTTCTTTCACAGCAAAGATGTTTTCTGCAACAAACTGAAATGTATTTTACCTAGGAGGAGGTTATCAAGAACATGGAGCCAAGCATTTCACAGGGGTGCATGGTGAGAGGATGAGAGGCAACAGGAAACGCTGAAATAAGAGGCTGACCTATGAGCTCAACTTGTTGAATACAACAGTGATTCTAATTTATCAATATGATTTAATTTCAGTTCTCACCTCTGGAATAACTGGAGCAGGTTTCTTCTTATCCATTTGTTTTGGCTTTAAAATCACTTTTTCCACTTCAAGCATTCCCACTGGTGTGTTGGGTTTGAATTTAATCTGGTTATTTTCTGCTGATAACAACTCTATGGTATAACTTGATGGATTTAAATGATACTGTGCACAGAGAAAGATCAGCAAGTCCATCATGGGCTTCCTGTAAAAGACAAATAGAACTGTCACAACAGATGACAATTAAGCAGGTTATAACAAAATGTGCTGCTAAACATTTAACCCAAGTCATCTTTTCCCTTCCACAACTAAATAATTACCGCCAGCCACCAACTTTAAATATCTTCAACATAAAAAAACAGCAACTAAAAAGCCAGTCAAAAAGAGAAAAAACAAAACCCACACTAAAAAGAAAATGAAACCAGCTAGCACAAAAGTATGCCATGTGCTTGAGCAAAGGGAGAAATCTTTTCTTGCATGAAGTGATGTTTTTCCTGAGGTCAGCAGGGACATGTGCATTAGCCACCTCATTTGATTTTTAATGGGTACTGTAGCAGTGGTGATAAATACCCTGCTACTCGTTAAGAAGAGTTTCTTTCCAAGGCTTGAAATTTTTATATCCATTCTGAGATTACAAGGGATTTTCTCTTCAGAAATACCAAGCATGAGCTATTTGGAGGAAGCAGGAGAAATTAAGTTTGAGGAAGTCACCTTTTAAGGAGGTCTTGCATTAGGGATCCCAAAATGAGAGCCAGGTGTTTAATACAGACAGAGGGAAAGAAGCTAAATAACAACACAGAAGCTGAATGCAATTTTTTAGAAGCTCTGTGTGATGCAGCAGATGTACTTTTCACAATGAAGTATGCGAACCAAATTTTTCATATGTAGTCATGAATTGCACATCCTTCTTGTCTCTGTGCTCAATAAAGAACATGCAGAACAGCACATTAAGATAAGCTGAACATTCCCAGTTGCTATCAGAATAAATTTATTAAAGCTGTACTTTAAACAGAAGCATCATAGATGTTTAAATAGACCAAAGGTAAGAAGAGTATCCTAACTTTGCATGTTACAGCAACTGAATAAAGTTATAGTACTATCAGGTCACTGCAACTGGTCATTCCCCAATTTTTAGAGTTGGGTAATCGTCTGTAAGGAGCAGTTGGATGCTCTCTGCCTCTCCCAAGTTATAGCTACAAAGAAGGAAATCTATCACCTGCTCTGTCTCACAAGGATATTACAAAAAGAATTCAGAAGTCTGTGAAGCAATCAAATGGTAGGTTGAAAAGAACACTGAAGTATCCAAAAGAAAATTAATACAGGGTTGTATTGCCTGGTATGGCTTTATCAGAAATCTTAAATTCTAGATGTAATCTCATAACAGATGCAAGTACTGGTAGCACAGCCAAACGTGAAAATAGATAGCTTCTACAAAGATCCATCAAGCTAAGCAGACTTATAGATAGTATAAAGACAGTTAATACATTTATTAAGCAGGAAGTTAAAACAGACTTTTTATATGATATGATTCTGTAAAAAGAATTAAGAATGACTCAGTATTAGAGATTACTGTGAACACTGTTCTTTTTCCCCCTTTAACCCTAGAACATCATTCCTGTTTTCATTTAAAGAACAAATGTTCTGTAAGCAAGCTGTCTTCTGATTTCTAGAAGCAGAGCTGGACTCACTGGTGCACACACTACACTTTCAGAAGATGGAAATGGTTTGAAAGCTGCCAGATAGAGTTATCGCAGGACTGTTACTTCCCACCCAGCCCTACCCCCACACCCCTGCTCAGGAAAATTTCTCCCTCCTTAAATGGCAGAAGAATACTTGCCTCAGGACACAAAGGCAGGAGGAATAATAAAACCAAAAAACATACAGAAATGAAGCTCCAAGGAGTCAAAAAGCAGCTATCAGATGGTCTGAAAAGGTATAGAAGAATGTAACGTATTTCCCATGCCTTCATCTAGATGATATACATCAGCTAGAGGAATACCATGAGAAATGCACTGAGCGCTGCAGAAAAATAACTATTCCTCCCTTTTCACACAGCTAAACCAGAGTTTATTTCAATTCTTCTCTAACATAGATCACAACCTGCTCCAGTTAGAAAAAAGAAGAAAAAACTAGTCTATTTCTTGCATTTCTGACACATAAGAGAACAAGTACATCCATCTTACCCTAATAAGAAAAGAGCTGCAAATGCAAATCATGTCTTTCCCCCATGACAGTGGCAGGAGAGCCGAGGAGGGAGCCAGAGGAGATGTCAGACACTACTTCTGTAGCGACCTTTCTAGTTATCAGCCTATCAAGTAAGTTACCCATTACTTTTTTTCTGGTGCATTTTTATACATTAGCTTTAACAGCTGCCCTTCCCTCTGGCCTTCAGTTATTGGAGAGGGGTAAGAACACTGAAAATGGCCAGGACAAGAATTCACAAGCAAAGATTGCATAAAGCCATCCTATGGAAATGCACAATGGTGACAGGGGCAAGCCCTCATGTTAACCAAAGTCACAACAAGTGACAGAATGATAAGCGAGAAACAAAGCTGCTCACAAACAGACAGGTACAGGCAATTTACTACACAAAAACAGTGGTTCAGTGCAAATTTGCTTTCCATTGGTACTTCCAGAAATTACGTGCTTGACTGGAGGATGCTAGACTTCCCCCCCTCCACTGGAGGTCAAGACACCTTCAGCAACTGCTTTTATATAAAAAGCAATCTTTTTTTGTAATCATATACTGCAAAACTTGTAAAACTATGCTTTGCTAAAGCCTTCAAGGATTGTGGGTACAGGAATACATATAATCACAGTACATTTAACAGCTTCCGTGATTAATATTTAGTAAAACTCCAATAAGTGGTCACCCGCTGCCTTAGAGTACCTCATCTGCTTGTCTTCCTTTATCTAGTTTCAGCAAAATCTCTATTTGTGACTTCTTTAACTTCATTACCTTACTTAACTTTTCTGGAAATCTCTGATCATACGTTTGTTTAGATATTTCCACACGCCTTCTTCTCTCACCTATTTTCTTCTGGTTCTTCCTACCTGACTAAATAACAATAAAAAGTGGCTAAGAGCAGTGTTTCATTACATCGCATAACTAATAGTTAAATGTTGAACCTTCACCTAGAAGGTTATATTTGTAACCAACAGGGAAAGTTGAATTTGAAGTGACTGGATCAAGTGCTTAAAGGGGAAAAAAAAAATAATTAAATTTCTACACTCCTCTCCAAAAACAAAGGCTAGAAACCTGCTCATTAAAAAAAAAAAAATAAAGCGGAGATTCTCACATGACCAAACTTTAGGAACAAGGTCTTTCTTCCCATCATGAGACTCACGGTAAGCACCACTGAACAAAAAAACCCTCTGTCAGTAGCCACCAAGAGTATTCCTATCCAGGAGAGAGAGAAAAAAAAGAAACCACACAATGTGGCTTTCTACAGATCTCCAATTACTTAAGCCCATGGCTTCATGGCCTTCCTTGCAAAATATTTACTAATCCTAGTCTCTAAAAAGACATTTTTTGCTAACAAATGTAAGTACAATGAGTTTTGAAAAGCAGGGCAACACCACAAAGCTTATTACTCACTAGCAAGCTATACGGAATAAACCAACAGTTTATTAAGAATACCTTAATGACTAAAAATACTCAAGAATGGATCAAATGGAAACTCACAAAGGACTCTTAAGAAAACAAAATCAGCAAAGCTAAGGGCTCTCTTAAGGTCATCTGAAACTGAAGCCCTAAACACGCTGCCCTGCAAAACTGACACACCATTCCCAAGCAAAACACGCATCACTATCATATTGGTTCTTGACATTTCTAAGTGAATTTCCTGATGCATACAACTTAAACTAATTATTCAGTTTTGATAACATTTTCTCAAACTTTGCAGTTCTTCCTTCTGGGAAAAGAAAAAAACTAACTCAAACTGATCAGGCTGCTGAACAAAGTAGTTCAAGTTTGGGGTTTGTTTTTTTCTTTTTTTTTTTCCTTGAGCTGCAGAAAATTAGAAAATTCTTCAAATCTTCACTCATTCCTTCCTGTGAACAGTGTGCCTTCACTTCCTACCTCTCATTGCTCCTACCATGGGTTTTGGGGGGTTTGTTTGGTTTTAAATATTTGTTTGCTTGGACCCCCTTGCAGGAATCCTGGTGATGAGAGAGTGTGAATGCCACTGTCAGATTCTGAACTGAATCACTATCATCAACCATTGCAAAGTACAAATTGGTGTCGAGGCTTAAATAAGAGAATCCACCGATGCCTGAAATTTCAGAATGAGGAATGAGCTATTTCAGTCCTCCTTCCTTTTCTCACTTTTTTGCTTTAGTTGCTCATAGATTAACTCAAGGATAAAAAATTATTCTCTCATAATTTTTTCCTGCAAAATCCCTTTTGGATTTCATTCTGATCATCTTCTGCCTACTTCTGCTCACTCAGGGTATTTAGCTGCGTAACACCTTACTTTGTTCTACACAGCTTCTCACTATCCACTATGACAAAGCAGGAAGCAAAACAATCCAACCTCATCTGAGAACAGCAGAGAAGTTTATCCTAGTGGACTATGGGGTTTGAGCACATGGCTGTACAAACTCATGGTTTTGCTTTTTCTAGTATGAGATTTAAAAAGGTAATCTCTCTTTGGGAGCTTTGAAGCTGTCGTGAACAGGAAAGGGACAAATTACCAATTCATGTCATTTCTAGAGGGGTCTTGTGATTTGTCCACAAAATACAACTACCATGACAGAACAAAACTAGAAGAAAAGATAGTTTGAAGTATGTTTCACAGTGGACTGCAGGTCCTGCACAGTATCTCCCCTCATTCCGAGTGAGCCTAGCACTAGGCTCTTATTTGCAAGAAAGCCATTTATGAAATCAATTACATACAGGCTCTTGACTGAAGAAAGAAACAGTAACTGTGGAATAATAAAACTGATCAGGAAATACATGCGCTTCCTGACAAGCCTGTGAGGCCTTTCTTGAACATTGAGTAATTCTACACAATGTATCTTGACCAAGTGAAGATGCATGCAATGTTCCTTTCTGGCACTTTAAGCAAAGCGAGACAGAGTGCACTCAGTACTTGTAAGCGTGGACAAAGGGACCGAAAAGAAGGAAGAGAAGTGCCTGGCAGTGTACATGAAGCCAGAGGAAGGCACCATGTTAAGACAGCAATATTCCTTCCTGTGAACACACTAGCAAGAACACCATAGAACATTACAGTCATCACCAGTTATTTCAGAATACTTCTTCTCAGATTTAAGTTATCCTGAAAATCACACAGAGTTGGGAAGGGGGGCACGAAATATCCACAAATGTTCATCCACTGCAGCTCTGGAGAACATGCTGGTATTTGATTTCTGAGCAACAACCGCATGAAAGCTAGCAAATGACAAAGCGTACAAACAGACTAAAGCCAAACTTTATCTCTTATTAAGAGGTGTAATTTACATTTACATTACCTGATTTGAATAAATAAATAAATAAATTCACCTGCTTGCTTTCAGTAGCAAAGACATTGGCACAACACAAATACAAGCACAATATACAAATAGTTTATGTCAGCTTAGGAAAGCAACAAACTGGCATCCTAATAGCTCTCATCCATACAAAGTCTTGCATAGGAGCCTTCTTAGTAGGCCTGCTACGACAATTAATTTACCATTTTAAATCCCAGGATTTGTGATTTCAACTCACCAGTCAATGACCAGGTCTTTCTGAACTAAAGGTGACTTGAGAGTTATACACACAACTTACGCTACCAATTAGCAGAATAAAATATGTACTTCAAATTAAAACCAGCTTAAACAAACTGCATTTGTTTAAAAACAAATAAATAAATAAATCCAAGCTGTAGCTAGAAACTATTTCTCTGAAGCATTATAGATTTTGTCTGAAGTGATGTGACCATTTTTTAGGACTGCTAGTAGTCCATGGGTAGTAGCGCTGTGTAAGTGTACCCAAATATGATGCAGGAACTTATTCTCAAGTCCAACAAGGAAAGCTTACATGGTAAAATTCAGTGACTCATATAAACCAGGATTTTTCTAGAGATTTGCAGTGACTAGGAAGAACAAGTATGGCTATGCATCCTCATAGGTGCCATACAAAATTTGGAGAGACTAAAACATTTCCCCAGAAGGTAGGTAAATATATAAAGTATATGTTTCCACACCTACCCCAAAAATCATAGTAGAATTATAGAGCTGTTTAGGTTGGAAGAAACCTTATAATCACCGAGTCCAACCATTATCCTAGCACTGCCCAAGTCCACTATTAAGCCATGTCCCTAGGTGCCCCATCTTACACATCTTTTAAATACCTCCAGGGATGGAGACTCCACCACTTCCCTGGGCAGCCTGTTCCAATACTTCACAACCCTTTCTGTGAAGAAGTTTTTCCTAATACCCAGGCTGAACCTCCCCCGGCACAACTTCAGGCCATTTCTACTCATCTTATGGCTTGCTATTTGAGATGAACACCCACCTCACTACAACCTCATTTCAGGTAGATGTACAGCGTGATAAGGACTCCCCTGAACCTCCTTTTCTCCAGCCTAAACAACCTCGTTTCGCTCAGCTGCTCATTATAAGACGTGTGCTCTAGGCTCTTCACCATCTTTTGATCCACTCAATTTTCACTTACAAGACTCGTGTATTTTACTGAGTGATTAAAACCTGGATGAAGATTGAAGTAAACTAGAGCAAGAAAAGAAAATTAAACAAAAATATCATTCTGTGTAACTTACCTCCCGTTAACTGTAGTATACTTGATAACATCTCCTGGCAGGACCACTGAGAGTTCAATATCTTTATCAATTACATTCTCTTTCTGTTCCATGATGAGGTTGTCTGATTCTGTGTTACCAAATGGAGAAACAGCAATGGATTTTGTTTCAGATGGAGGAGGTGGCGCTTTAGATTTCCTTCTGAAATACATGGATAAAAATTAAAAGTCAAGTATGTATTTACACATATGATTCCATACTGGGAAACTAAGAAGTCTCAGAACAGGTATGAACCACACTTAATTTTCACTTGGACTGTGCAAGTGGAATGTGCAAAGAAGGGATGAGTCAATATTTTAAACATATGATCAGTGCTGACAGAAGTTACAACAGGCTACGGTATCTATCATATAAAATATAAAACAACCCCCAACTCAAAAAACATCAAGCCCAAAACAAAGAAGTTTTTTTTATACACATTTAAAAAGTAAATTAGTTACTTGTTTTCCTCCCTTGGGTTATGCAAAGGTCCCTATTTGTGCATTCTCCAAACAGATTTACTGGATTAGTACAAACAGAAATAACTGTACCATTCAGTATGAAGCCATAGCACTGAAAGTATGTTTAATATAGAGGACAGATAGAGGACAGATATGTTTAATAGAGGACAGATAGGCAAAGGAATAATTAGACTTTTCCTCCCCACATTTTTCTTTTTATTATTAAAATCATTCAAACAAATCCTACCAGCTCTAATCTATTTACTTCATTACAGTAATAAAATAGCAGTATAACCAATACTACTGTGCAGTAATATTCCCTGGCATTTCAGTCACAACATGCTTTTATATTTTCCTCTCACCCAAGCCAATTGCCTATTCTAATTTTCTCCCTATCCTTTCCCATCTTGGTGACAAGCCAGGGTACACTTGAATGCGAAGAGTCATCAGTAAGTATGTTTCACTTATTTCACTTTAAAAAAAAGATCCAAAATGGTATAAAAGAAAGATTCTCTACATCTCTTTAATATATTTATGTTAAAGTAAATTTTGAAAGCAGAACTCTCATGTCGCACAACTTACAGTACAGCATCCCCTTTTATTCAAATAACTTTCCACAATTCACCAATGTTGTCACAAGCAAAAAATACTATTATTAAGAATTTTACCATTAGAAACAAAACACACTGTGGAGATGTATTACCTTATGAGTGCTTCTCAATCTTTTAGAGTCACTCTTTTAAAAAGCTTGAATAGAGCCACATTCACAGAAAGCTAAAATACATTTCAAACATAATACAGAAAGGTTCCAAAAATATGCTTGCAATTTAAATTCTGGAGCTGTACCAGAGTTTGTTTATTTTAGCAAAAGAAATTAACTTCTGTAACTGTCCTGCAAAATTAAAAGAAAAGATCTAGTGTACCACAGTTAGAAACACACATCTTTTTTGGGAAAACAAAGTTTAAAGTCACTCACAGCGAAGAGGAAACAAGGTCCAGAGGAGCACTGCAAAAGACGGTTGTGTAATGAGACTTCACATGACCGATCTGTTGCTGAAAGTGCTTAGAGTTTTGAACTTAGGAACTCCATGCTGAATAATTAACTATTCACAGCCTCTCAGAGCTAATCAGGAGTGCTCGCAGACCTCCAAACACACTGAAGGAGGATTTGACATCAAAATTTATACCTCCTTTCTATTAATGTTTTAGTTTTGGTGCACTCTGCATACAGTTCAAGACGTGTGGCATTAGCTGCAAATTTAATGTGGTCTCTACAGCAGCTTGCCTAGGTTGTTTCTGGGTTATGTGAACATTGCAAAATGTATGAATCAAACTTCTTTTTATTCCTCCATGACTTCATTGGGGGCTTTTTGCATGATTTTCCGCTTTCATCTAACTGCCAAAAAGAAATTATTAACCAATATAGAGCATCAATACAGCTGTTAAAAAAAACCCACCAAACAAAAAAAGAAAAATCCCCCTATAACATTAATACTAAAAATATCCAAACCCAAAGGGAAACGGTACTGCTTATCCCCTTCTTACATCTTTAAGTGACTTCAAATGACTGTTAAAAGATATTTATTGTGACTGAATTCAGAATTTAATCTTTGAAGAGTACACACCACAGAAAGATTAGTTTGCAAATGCCAGTGAACTCTATTTGCCATTAAGCTGATGAATGCAATTGCATTGCTGAAACTCTACTATCACTAGAGAGTGCTTATCACACACAGCAATAAATGCATGGTCCACATCAGCAAAATGTGGCTTTATTTAACATCTACAGTGTCTAACTTACACTGTAGAGAGCTAGAACTGATAAAACACTCTTGACAAAACTTACGTGTAACAGCTGGATAGATGAAGTTCTTGGATTTAAGAGCCCATACACGCACCCACGTGGGGTCAGGCAGTCTAATGAGGTTGGTTGAATCCACACACACACCCCACTGCAGAGCCATGTACCCTACCCATCTCTAGCACATCTGCATGTTTGTAGTTAGTCATGCTTATGTTTCCTGCCACACACAAAGGGGGAAAAATCTCAAAGTATACTTTCTCAGAAGTTACGCCAAGTTTTTGGCAACCTCTTACTAAACTGCAGGAATCCCAACACTTTCATTTTCTGTTTCCAGGCGCCGTGTCTTTTTTTTTTCATTTTTCCACCAATTGTCTCATCTCTCATTTTTAGCCCAAAGTATCTGTATTTGGTCTTACAGCTTTTTTGTTTCTTGAGTTTGTCTCTCTACCTTGCCGCAGGAGAGGCTGCCTGACACATAACAGAAGCCCTCCACTCCCAGTGCCCCAGAGATGGCATTAGGCAGCAAGAGCAATTCAAGTTACCATGATTACTTCTACAGGTGCAAATAAGAATCAGCAAGTCGACAGGACGGTGGCAATACGCTTGCAGGGATAGATTTAACCTACAAACCCTCCCTTCCCCTTTCACACCAGGATGCCTCCAAGAAGCTGACACAGGTGATTTCACTCACAAAGGCATCCTCCAGACACCATTTTATTCAAACACCAAAAACTAAAACCAGCATTATCTAAGTAGCCCCAAGTCTACACAACCATTTCAAACACTTTTCCATCATAAAGCAAAAACAAAAGCCCTGTTCTTTCCTGTCTCTTCAGCTCTACAAGGTACCCAGCAAATCAGGAGAGCTGCTAGTTTTTAATGAATTTGCTAAAAAGACAGAGAGTGTGGTTAAGGTAGTTTCTTCTCCTGAAAAGAAGAAAAACCTTGATTTTTAGTAAAACAATATACAACTATAACAAAGATAATAAATTCCCAGTCATATAAAAATAACCCTTTAGAGGTCAGATAGAAGGTATTCAGTAAATGGTCTCACTCGCAACACCTTTCATGTTCAGATAGCTTCCAGATGCGTTAGGAACTAAGCAGACCTATTCTAATTTTATAATGTAAACATTAGAAGGCGTTAGAACAACCAAAAAACCCATTCATTTTATTTTCATGACTACTACAGAAGTAAACAGAAGCTGAGAAAACAAACCAAAGTACACCTTACTTAGCTATGACACAGGGGAAGTTAAAAAGAGAAATTTTAACCAAGTAAGGCCACAACCCATAACACGAATCCCACTGGAAATTGTGCTTCAGTATCCTACATAATTCAGGTTCTCACTCCTTCCTTGCCTTAGGTCCCAGCCCCATCAACTGACTGACCTACGTCAGACATTAAAACTGCCAGTGAACTCACCTGAAGGGACATGCCCCCACTATTTATCACCCAACAAACAATTGCAGTTGCCTGTTACACTGCAGTATCTTGAGTGTCATTTTCAGTTTAACTAATTGCTTAAGACAAAACAGGAAAGGGGGGAAACAAAACAAAACAAAACTTTCTTCTCTGATTCTTCTTAGCACTGGAAAAGGCAGCCAAGAGGGACACCCGCAATAGTCTCACAGGGTTTCACAAACACAAGCGGATGCAGCCTGGGCAGAGTTTGTATTTCCCTTGTTATAGTGCAAATGAAGCCCACTGCTTATGCCAAGTCTTTCAGCTAGCCCTCATCTTGCAGGATTATATTCTTCCGAAGAGAACTGATTCATCTCCTCTAGACATTTAAATTCCTGAAGTCCCACCTGCAACTCCCACCAGTCTTTGTGACAGAATACAGTTCCTGTAAGGACTATTAAAGAATTCTTTCAGCCAAATGCAAATAGAAATCTTCATTTTGTTAAGAAAAACAATACATCTTTTAAAATCAAATGCAAGGTCATAAAGTCAACATTTTATGTGCTTCAGATCCCACTGCAACAGAATAAAGTGTCATTGCTGTATCTCAACATATCTCATGCTTGCAAAACCAAAGTAATAGTGTCAATAATCTGAATGTGTGGAAACACTTTTGGCACAGTAAATAAAGCCTCTATTTACTTGATTTTTATCAAATAAATAAGTTAGAAAGTTACAGGCAGTATATTTTTAACCAGTAGTAACTGGAGTAAAGCATTTTTAAATAATGAGAAATACTTGAACTGGCAGTGACCTGGATATTCCAGTTACCATTAGCACTTCCTTTCAATAAGGATTACCTTCCCTTAAAAAAAAAAAAAAACCAACAAAAATCCCCACCTCTTCAAATCCTGATCTCAAGGAATATTCATGTTTCAAGCACTTAGTTTCCCATTTTGAACACAATTACATATGACGCTACACAAAGACAGCTTGATAGTCTTCTTACTGAAATTACTTTGGATCTAACCTCCACCATCTGAATTGTCTCTCAGTTTTCTACAGCAATCACCTAGGACAGGAAAGGTCGTATTCAGCCATCTCTCAGGTACTAAAAAAGTTCATTAAACATAGTACAATAAAGACCTTCTACTGCATAACAGGTAAGACTTAAGTTTGTTAATTTGACTTACAGTACCATGAAGAACACCAGTTTATACAAAGAGCAATTAGCAACTACACATTTTTTTGCATGAAACTTTACAAAATTCTATATGCCAAAAGTACAAGCAGCACTTTCACTCAAACTCAGAAAAGGATCTAGCTCTACTAAGATCACAACAAAAGAGGGGAAAGGCCATTGCAATAAAGCTTCCAGAGCTTTTCTTGCCCTTGATCTCTCACCCCAAGTAAGTATTTTAAGGCTTTCTTGATTATTACAGTAATCCTGCTCCATTACTACACCACAGTAGTAGAAACCTTGCACGCCATCTGTTCAACCAAGGAACAGTTGAACAAAAGTTCAGGTCTACATAAAATACATTAATTTGTTCTGTTTACAACGATACCTCAGTTTCGACCAACAGGTATATAAAATATTTAAGTCCCTAATTTTACCTATAAGCATTTCCAGCCCAATACTCATCTTTTATACTCACAGAATATATTTATCTTCTACACTAAACAAAGATGACCTTTCCTCCTGTTTATTCAGTTCCCTCTTTATGGATTATGGCTTCACGGCATCACTACTGCACATCTTCAAGATCAAGCATTACTTATTAATGATCAGATGGATGGAGCACCTCTCCTATGATGAAAGGCTGAGAGAGTTGGGGTTCTTCAGCCTGGAGAAGACTCTGGGGATACCTTATTGTGGCCTTTCGGTTCTTAAAAGGGGTCTATAAGAAAGATAGGGAGAGACTTTTTAGAAGGGCCTGTGTGACAGGGCAAGGGGTAGGGTAATGGTTTTAAACTAAAAGAGTTTAAACTAAAAGATTCAGGATGGATGTGAGAAAGAAATTTTTTACAATGAAGGTGGTAAAACACTGGCACAGGTTGCCCAGAGAAGTAGTAGATGCACCATCCCTGGAGATGCTCAAGGCCAGGCTGGATGTGTTTCTGGATAAGCTAATTGGGCTGAAGACGTCCTTGTTTATTGTATGGGGGTTGGACTAGATAACCTTTGAAGGTCCCTTCTACCCCAACTATTCCATGGTTCTATGATTCTGCTTGCTAGGAAAAAGCTTGGAGACAACTGCAGCATTACCATCTGATCTGCTCATGAAAGTCCAACAAATGGCGGAAGTTATCAAGGCAAGACACTCAAAAAAATCACTGCTGTATATATCAGGGCATACATAGGGAGAACCTCTTTTTTAAAAAAAAACAAAACAAACACCAAAACAAAACAGAAAACAAAAAACAACCCCCAAACCAACACACAAAACAGGAGAAGGGAAAATATTTCATAAGACAAATTCAGTAAATCACATTTTAAATTAGTTTGCAAGTTGGAGCTCCCAGACTGGGACTTGATAATTACATAATCAAACACATGAAAAAATGGAGTATTTTACTATAGTATCTATTGTCTATGGGCCAGTCTGAAAGGCTGGCTTCATCTGCAGTGTAATTATGGATGATATTTTTGTTTTCTTTCTTTTAGTGAAATGCAGCTCAATGTTCATTTTTATTGTTCTTAATTTGAATACGAAGACTAGCATTGACATTTCTATTCCACATGGAGTATTTTGTCTTTTAGTCTAAGAAACGGAATACATGTCTTTCCTTGTTATAGTAACTACAGAAATGTTGCAAACACACTCTGCGTAACCTTGTGATAGACAGAAATGAAAATACTCAAGAAATAAGATCATTGCTCTTCCCACCCCTACCCCCACCACAGCACAGTAAAATAGCCTGTATCTGAGCACAGGACTTATCTTCTATGCATATGAAGCTTTTTTTCCTATGTATATGATATGATACTTGGCATCTAGTCTCTTACAGGAAAAAAACCCAACTTCTTCCAGAGATTAATGAAAATACAGAATTTAACAATGAGTAACATGTAATAAGATGTATATTTTCATTAGAGAGTTCATTAAAAATCTGTATTTAAAAACAAAACCTTACTTAACAGCTCACATTCTACAATAAGTTTCTATTTTCCTGTGTGCTATTAGCAAAGAGTGGAAAATTCCTTAGTCCCTAAATTATCTGTTCATCATTATGTGGAAACATTGCATAAAATCAGTTAAAGTCAACAGTGTGGTATTACACATAGCTACAGCAGCATATACGCATGGTTACTGCAAGCACATTATCTTAATGTTTTACAATTCTCGATGATGAGTCCACTCGCTAGTGCACCTTTAAAACAGTATTTATTTCATACCACAATACAAGATTATCAGTATTTCTCATTTTCAGAGAGACTTCTCTTTCACATCTTGACATCCTGAATTCACCCATTCCCACCCTGGCTTCTTCCAGCCTATGTCTGAAGGTGACAGAAAAAGAGCTGACTGGAATTCCTTTGCTTTACACTGCCCAATTAATTCGAACTCTTCTCACCAAACAAACAAAACAAAACAAACTCTCCCCACTTTCAGCTTCAGAAAAGGCTCTTTTCTTTATAAGCTTCTAAAGATTCTCCCTTAATGACTGTTATACTCAGAAAATTGAAGTGAGAACATCACCTGTGACTATCTTCCCTACATCTTAACCACCTTATACTGCTGTTTGCTGCACCTGACCTCCTCCATACACACTCATTTCTAACAAGTTGCTTAATACAAATTCTATAATTTTTCAATTACTTAAAGTTTTACATCAAAAGGTCTAAATTACTCTGCAATTGTATCAAAACACTCTCTGCACAGCTGTATTTTTCTTGTGTTTCAGCAGCTGAATTTAATACTAACTAGTATCACGAAAGTATGTATTTTTAACATTAACTAAGACCAAGGACTCACAAAATACTCCTGCCAGAGAAAATACAATTGCTTCTATACAACACATTTTACATTATGGCGCACACATACTCATTGGGAAATTACAGTTCACTGCTTAGATCCTCCAATCAGGGCTTAGAATTCTCCCACTGAGGTAAGCATGAAGATACTAAAGTGATACAACCCCCGATGAAAACTACCCTTCGTGGAGCCCAGGGTTTACAGCCGAAGCCCATGCAATGGATCATGTTAAGTGGCTGCCATTGGAGAATGTGTGTCCTTTCTTCAGGTAAAGTTACCTATACTGTCTATAGGTAGAGCCTATATTGTGTTTGGATCTTGAGCTGAGAGAGTATGACAAATGAACATCTGAACAGGGAAAAAGGCTCAGATAAACTAGGAAAGCAAACCACAACAACTTGCAAGGAAATCAAAACCCAAACTTGAAATAAACAATAGACTAGAGAAACTAAGCAAACCAAACAAAGAAACAAAAATGCTGAAAACGTGAAGGAAAAAAACCAGAAACCTCATTTTCCTGGTCACTATATATCTGCTGTAAAGACAATACCAGAGTCCAGACATCTCACCTCACACAAGTATCACAGAATGGTAGAGACCAAAAGCATCACAACCACTCCAGCTCTGAGTCACCTTTTTATAATACATGATACACAATCTTCAGACTCAGCATGAATCTTTACCTTTGCTTAAGACCTATGGCTGTATTTATACACCATCAACTTCTTTGTCCCTCTGCTTTCTTCTCTAATGCTACAAGATATTGTCCATATTCATCTTTTAATGAAGGTCTTAAAATAATATAGTTTTCTTAATCACAATCCTTAAGATCAGACAACTTCTGATATATAACAGAAAAGCTGATTCAAAACATTAAGATTTGATCTGCATATTAGAAGGCTTGCAATTTTGTTTCTAAAGTATCAGCAATGGAATTTTTCCATACAGTGCCTGCAAATTACTCAATTTTTATTTTTAGAGCTAATTTAATATCTGACAATGCAATGTTTAAAAATCATGCTCAAAGAATAGTTTACTACTGCTCATTAAAAGCACCACTCTTTTCAATGGAACTGAAAATAATTTTTTACTGGAGTTTGGCTATTTTAAATGTCACATTCTATTCACCTTGACTAAGTTACTGCCAGACACACGTTTGTACACAAGATTTGGGTTGCTAGAAATGCTGCAAAAAAGATTACTTTTAACTTAGTTTTAACATACTGTAATATTCTAATATTTTTTTCCTTAACATTAAGCAGCCCAAGTATTTGCTGTACAGCCTCATAGTAGCTATATAACATGCCTATCAGCCTTGATACTCGGCTTTCATCTCCAGATCAATATCACTGTTTGATACAGTCTATCTCTTTATTTCTACTATAAAAGCACCAGCTGGATGTTAAGATCAAAGTACGGATCAATGAGAGTCAAGCATTGTCCATTCTTAGGTTAGCCCTTCAAGCCAGGCTTATGATACATGTAGGACAAAATAAAGGAAAAACATTTGCTGTACCTTCTCCATGAAGAAAGGTAAGCTTTCAGGTTCTAAACTCACCTGCTTAGTTATTTGCAGAAGATTCTGAGGTTATGTTGTATAGATATTGTGTCTAGCAGTGGCTCTGTAGGTACCCAAAAAACCACAAAGTTTAGAAACTCATTTTAAGTTCAGTTTCCAGGTAGAGGAACAAATGAACGATTTGGAAGTCTTTTATGATAACGGGGTATTTCACAGTGCATTTATCTATAGAGATTCCCAAGGCTGAAAGGAGACTAAAATTGCAAATAGAACTGATATTTAAAAAATATTAGGTAAGATGGCACTAGAAATGAGGCACCAAGTAAATAGCTCTCCCAACATAACAAAGTGCTGTGCAACTGTTATGTCAACTGACATACCAGTAGTAAGGTTATAGGCGACAAGATTCTTTGAGGTGATCTTTAAAATCATCACTATGGGTTTACTTAGTGAGGTTCCAACAAATAACGTATCATCTGCGGATGTCCTCTTAGTTATGCCTATATTCAGATGACTGCTACAACAAAAGCAAGAAATGTAGAATACGTGCATTTCCACTCTTTTTCCATAAATAAATGGGATCAAGAAAACGCATTCCTGGAATGGTTTCAAAGCTCTTGCTAGAGAAAAGTTTTTCCTAGTCAATGGGATGTGTGCAATCCTCCCCATCCGCCACCCACCCCCACTCCCCCCAACTAGCCCATGGCTCTGAAGAAAAGAATTTTTTTAAAGAAGTCTTATCCTAGAGAGAAATAAATCACAGAACTGGGACGGTAACCATGACAGTAAGGTGAAAGCTTAATGGAATCTTCAGACGTCTGGTTCACACTAAAAGCAAGAAAGCAGCAAATGAATCCTTCAGTTCCCTCCAGACCACTTGGAACAGACACTTGCCAGTCTGATTGTCTGTCCCCATGGCAGTGGCAATCTTGAAAACAGAAGAGACTGTATCCGAGCCATAATTCCTGCAATGTTTTCTCTTACTACAAGGAAAAAAGGGCGATTCAGAAGCAATGTAAACACCAACCTGTATGGTAGGGGCATGTTTTTAATTGCGCGCCTCTTAACACAGGACAGGATTAAGTACAAATTCAAAACTTTTCTAGAAAAATTATTCATTCATGACCCTTCAAAGCCAAATCATAACTACTGTTGTAATGACCTTTTCCAGCTCAGTTAAAACACGGGAAAAAAACATGGGAAAGACTATCTAACCTGACCACAGCCACTGACTTAGTGTTGTTTTGTGCCATCCAACAAAACGTAGTTAGCTCCTCTCTAGTTGTAAAAATTGCCTCGCTGTTAGGAAGACACACAAGAGCTCAGAATCTGAGCAGGCAACAGAGGCTAAAAAACACTTTATGCTATAAATTAGTTTATTACCATTAATGAGGAATTAAAGAAATGTTCTCTAATACAACAAAAATTCTTTTACAGCACATTATATTGTATCAAAAGAAGTAGTTTTCTTCTAAAAAAATTAATGAGTAAAAAAATAAGGGGTGTAATGGAAAATTCGTTTCAACGACATTGCTTCTAAGAAGGTTAAGAACTTAGATTTCTGAAATAAATAGGGCCAGCACAAAAATACAAACTTGGCACGCCCATGTGCAACACACCTCTAAGTAAGCAGATACCTCTATGTATCTGCAACCTTTTCATAAATTATAAAATGTAAAAAAAAAAACCAAAAGAAAAAAAACCCCCCAAAAAACCCAGCTTTACTACCAAAATAAACTACAAAAAAGAAAAACCTGAATGACATTCATAACTATCAAAACTTCATACAACTCATTTAGGCTTTATTATATTTACAGTTATGAAAACGGCCTGACAGAAAGAAAGGAGAGCAGGGAAGAGAAAGCAGTAAATCTGTAACAGTAATTGAGTAATATATAACTGGCTGAATAAACAGGAAAAGAAAACAAAGACCAGCTTGAACTGAAAGGGGGAGCTTAACCTTTGATACACTAATAAATCTAACAAATGCTTAAAACTCAAGCAAACGTATGTCACCTCTACTAGGAACAAACCCTCAAATCTTTTTCAAGAACTGCTATAAAAGGATGCTCATACAGATGTTTTTCTCCCATAAGCAGTAAGAAAAGTTCAATTAAGGGCTCTCAAAGAGAGCAAAACCTGAATCTGCCCTTCTGGCCATTATCTCCTAGTCATGAAAGCAGGTATAACACCACTGTCTTTTCAAAGCCTGCAGATGAAATACCTAGATCTGCTCATGGCATTTTCAGCTGCTATTCTGAACATCAATAGAGGCAAGAATTGTCAATTTATCAGAGCCTTTCTGCTGCTGCTGTTCTCTCGTGTTCAGAACCACATTTTAGAAGTAACACTGGAGGCAGGCACTGGATGGATTTAGAGGTTGGGAAGGGTAAGGAAAAGAAAAGCAGAGCCACTCCATAACCACAGCAGCCAGGAAAAAGGCTAATATGGACCCTTCCCTTTTTCCTCACATACACCCATGTCTCAAATATAGGTATGTGGGTGTAGGTTTGGATGGGTAATAGAGAAAATAATGCAGGACAGCAGCTAGGAAGCTCTGCAGTAACAATAGGAAAGACAAACTTTACTCCCTTCTCATTTGCTGGTATAGAAGGTTGGGCTCAGCTGCGAGTCCCATTTTGCAGCTGAGGATTCAGATACAGGAAGAATAATTAAGCCAAGCACAGCAATGCAACTTTGGAACGCGCTGCAGCTGATTATGTTGGCGTTTTTTTTTCATGCAGATGTTTGAAATAGAACAAGCTTTCTTCCTTGTAGAAAGCTCGTCAGCCATGAGGAGACTTCTCTTAGCAGTTTTGTCCTTCAGCTGCCTAGACTTGGGTAACACTTCAAAATGTTTTGTACATTTGCACAACCAAGAAATAGGAGGGTTTAGTAAATTGGCGAACAGATATGTCATTAAGCACTGGAAGTGAATGGGAAGCAGGGAAAGTTTCCTAGCCTGAGCAAGAGGCTTAATACATATAACCTACAGATGCTATGTGACACATGAAGAATGGATAGAGTTCCTAACAGACCACCGCATCAGCAAACAAGGCACCCTAGTTCATTACAGTGAAGAAAATGAAAGAGAAGAAAGTTAAGTTCAGGCTAAGAAATTGTACTAAAACAAGTGTTTTCTTTACTAGATTGCAAGAGAAGTATCTTGACAGTTAACATCCTGAAAGGTAGGATGTAATAAAAAGGTTTCTCCCAATGCAGCTTTAGTTCCCCAAGCAGAAGCACTGAGCACCTCAGGCTAACATGCCTTGCAAAACTAGGAAGAAATGCTTTGAGTACCTAGGTAGGTACTGGATTCTCCTGCTCATCTTCCCCATCTTCCTCAATGCTCACTCCCCTCCCTGCACTCTCCTCAGAAAGCAAAGCTCCTTACCTTCAGGAACAGGATCGCATTTAGTACCTTCTCAGATGTCAGCGCTGCTGCTAGGACCCAAGCCTGATTTCTTATGCACTGTGTGAAAGGAGATGGGTGGTACAAAGAACAGCCAGAAGTCCTGTCCCAGCTTTCTTCGTAGCATAAGCCCAACCAGCAGTTTCACAGCTACCTCTGCTGCCACTGACAGTGGAAGCTCCCTCCCCTTTGTCCTACTTTAACTTAAACTCCCTCATTGGTTGGCAATTTGGGGCCCAAATTGAATGCTCTTATTTCCTCCCCAAACTCATCCCCATCTACACAAAAAAGCTTCTCCGCTTTCTTCTGCACACTCAAAATCCCCTAAATCCATTTCTTACTGGATTCTTTCAACAGACAAGGAAGGAAAGACAATATTTCTCCAAATAAAGCTGGCTCTCTGAGTGATGGTGGTAACACCAAAGCTATTTTGGGTGACCCATTACTCCCGTTAGAAAGCCTCTGCTCTTTCTGAAAAATGGCACAGGATGTCAGCATTTAGTATAAAGTATGAAATAGAGAAGAATACTTCTTACTAATCTTTAGAACAATTATAACCATAACCAGCAGTCTGCTCTGGGAAATGTGGAGAAACTTTCCTACACAACTATGCGGATGAATAATTCGCTGTAATTACTACACTTCACTCCTGTATTCACCCCCTCATCTTCTTCAACTTTCACTATCACAGATTTACACCCAGTATTTTTCACTTCTGAGTTTTTAACATATTAACATGATTCAGTGCCAGAAGCATATCAACTTTTACAATAAGATCAACTTGACAAGATTTCTTAAATTCTTTATTGCTGTAAACAAGGTGCATTTGGCACTATATAGTTATTTAGGTATTTAGTCCATTTAGGTATTAACAAAATTGTTTTAATGTTTTCCATGACAGAAGAAAGTCTTATATAATATCCAAGGAATACACAGAATACACATCAAGGACTATTATGTTAAATGCTAAAGGCGTTGACTTTTAAAAATTATTAAAAACAATGTGGGTTTTTTTTACAAACAGAACTTTAAATCAAAATCAGATGAAAGACAATCAAAGTTAGAAAAGCCTTGCAGTCTGCATGAAATAACAATATGCCTCATTTAAAATAAACTCAATAACCTCATCTGAGCTCTAGGCCCCAATCATCAACGTAAAATAAAATATGGAACAGCTTCTTCTATAGACAGAAATGCACCACTGAAATTTCAGCAGCCCATCATCATGGATAAACGCACAGGTCTTTATACAGCCTCAACTTTGAGCCAGAAACATGATAAAGAAAACATTTGTACTTTGGACTAGAAGAATTACATAATTTCTCTGAAAACAGGACAACAGACATTAATTCTTCTTCTTTCTGCAAGCCTAGGTTTGAGCTCTGGCAATTTCTGTACTGCCCTACACCTGAATTCTGCCTTCCCTCAAAGATCAATTACTTAAATGCTGCTGCAGATATGTAGTTATTGGTAAATATTTTTCTTCACAGTAGGTGTTAGGACAAGTTCAACCAAACAAGCAAGTAAATGTGTAAATATCAACATCTGCATCCTTGCAAATAGTCTTGCAAAATATGTGTCACTTTACACCAACAAACACTTCCAGAATTCCCATTTACACCCACCAGAACAGTGCTGTGGGTCAAATTTTTATCTGTGTATAGCAAACAAATTACTGTCAGTGTTTATCTTTACCCAGTAAGATAATACAAGTATTACTTTAAAGCCATTCTGCTAATTATCTAAACAAGGAGAGGGAAGAATTACTGAAAGTGATTACACTGCTTTTCTGCTTACCTCCAAGATAATACAGGTTTTTCTTATCCATTAAAATCAAGTGAATCTCTTTCAACAGCATATGTATGTAGAAGGGATGAAGTATGTGTGTGCATAGCAAGCTCACTGTTGTTCCCTTCTGGTACTGGTGACATCAGTAAGCCTACCTATTTATAATCCCACCACCTGACCAAACAGCCTACAGAGTATGTCTAGAGATTTGTATAGCCATTAATCCTGACATATGTACTTCAGCCAATTCAAAACAGAGTATTAACTAGCTTTCTTATGTCTTCTGTGGCTTTAAATCATAAAAAGAATTCAATTCCATTTTCCACGCCCCTTTAATTTTTGCAAGACAAGTTTAATGGGAAGTTTTGGAACTAGGACTCTTCCTTCCCTCTGTGCTTTTTAGCCTTCCCTACTTCTCTGTCTGTAAGATAAACAGATGAAGTGAGCAAATTTTAGTGATCAGTGGAAGTTAGGCAGCAGAGGCAAATACCCATTTATATCCAGTTAATTTGATAATCAGTGGTACCTACAAAATTATTGAAACTTAAGATCTTGACAAATCAATTTCATTAAAATGAAATTACAATATTTATGCTATCAGAAAAAGAAAAAACAACTTAGCAGTGTTTGGAGTAGGATAATTTACAGAAGCTTGATCTCTGTCAGTTAAAAACAGAAGCTGCTTAAAACTCGATTCACTTACCTCTTCCCAAAATCAGACCTAACACACAGAAGCAGGTGAGGACTGCTTACAAATAAGTCTGCCCAGGGAATGGGAAGCAATGCAGTCAACAAAGTGCTTAATGATAATGCTTGCTCTTGGGCAAGCACTATCATCAACAGCAACATCCTGCAAGCTCCTGTCACTGGTTGTCCTGGGTTCAGCTACAGCAGTCATTTTTTCTCCTTCTTAGTAGCTGGTGCAGTGCTGTGTTTTTGACTTTCAGTCTGGGAACAATGCTGATAACACCGATGTTTTTAGTTGTTGCTAAGTAATGTTTACTCTGACCAAGGACTTTCTCAGTCTCATGCTTTGCCAGAGAGGAGGGGAAGCCAGGAGGAAGCAGAGACAGGACACCTGACCCAAACTGGCCAAAGGGCTATTCCATACCACAGCACGTCATGCCCAGTATATAAACTGGGGGGAGTTACCCGGAAGGCCCAGATCGCTGCTCGGGTCGGGCTGGGTATCAGTCGGCGGGTGGTGAGCGGTTGTGTCCTTTTCCCTTGTTATTCCTCTTATCATTATTATTGGTAGCAGTAGTGGTTTGTATTATACCTTAGTTACTGGAGAGCTGTTATCTCAACTCGTGGGAGTTACATTCCTCCGATTCTCCTCCCCATCCCTCCGCGAGCGGGGGGAGGAAGGAAAAGGGGGGGGAGTGAGCGAGCGGCTGCGTGGTTCCAAGTTGCCGGCTGGGCTTGAACCAGGACATTGGTAACTGTTGCTCCTAGATCTGTATCAAGTCACGATGTTTTGAAGTGGCTTGTGTACTGCATCAATGAGAGGGTAACACCTGTGTGGGAGCATGTGAGTGTGTTGAGTGAATGACATTACTGAGGATTCCCCATCTAGCCTCTCTTACCTGGCAAGTCTTACAACCAGCATCCACCCCCCCATTATGTCAGATAAAGCAGAAATGTCAGTTTTGTGTAAGGCTGAATGAAACAATCAGATCAATCTGCTGTGTTCCAAGTCAACTGCACTCTGCAACCAAACTTCAAGAGTTAGCAATACAAAGAATAGAAATTCTTGAAGCAATTCCAATTGCTTGTAAAGCTGTGGACAGAGATAATGCATATGCAGCTGGATCACCAGTAGTAAAAGTTTCAGTGTAGTTAGGGTATCACTGTTGTCTAAAATACCAACCAACACATCCCCTATGGCTAGTATGGCATACACAGAACAAAATATTTGGGAATTCCACTTGGAGGCATTAATTATCCTCCAGGTCTAAAGGGTGTAGCTAGAAATATTCAATTAACATTCACAATATCATCTGGTTTGTTGGGGGGGGAGTAGGGGTCAGGATTTGTTTGTTTGTTTGTTTTGGGTGGTTTTGTTTGTGGTTTTTTTTAGTTTACTGGTATCTTGTGGTACTAAATTTTACATACTGTTTATCGATTTAGCAATTCCCTTCTTATGGCTTTTGCATATTAAGCAGTAAATTTATCACTTGAAAAATCATGTGGTTTTCATTCAGGGAGTCACCACTGCAATTTAATACTATTGACCACGATAAGCAAGTGCCCAGCATGGCAGATAACCTGAAAGGGAAAAAAAGGAAAGTTTTTCCATTCCTGCAAGTATGCACCTGGCTGTTCCCCCTGATCTCAGAGATAGGCACTTTACTTTTTCCCTACCAATATCACTAGCACAGGCTACTAATATTTTATTTTTTCTTTGTAAGTTCCTAGAACACTTGTGAAATGTAAAATGTTGAGAATTTTAAAAGATGGTGCAGGAGGTGAGCTTAGGCAGGGCATTAGGGAAATAAAATAAAAATCTAAGCAATGCTATTAGAATGTTTTGTTAGAATTTCTTTAGGATTAGAATTTTTAAATGTTTCTCATTTTTCCATAAAGCACTTACTTAAATTATTCACCTTGGCATTGCTGTATTAGCAAACATTCCCTAAAAACAAAACATCAACTGACTACAGCAGCAGCAAAACAGAATGCACGTGAATGGATCATAAACATGGAATTTATTTCTTGCATGTATGTTTTAAAAGTAGTAAACAATCTTATCTTGCTAAACACAATGACACTTATGTTCTAAATACAGAACACTTTCTGGACAGGTCCCTGTATGGGTCACATTTTTAATATAGATGTTTCATGCTCTTTAATCCACAGAATTGCTTCCAAGACCAAAAAGATATGAAGACTTGCATATACTAGAGAGGGGAGTAAAACAAGAGCTTCCCAATATTAATTATTAGATCTTTAATACCTTCAGATTCACTTGTCCCTGATTACCCAGAGTATTGAGTATTTTTACCCTGCGGGGAGAAAACAAATAACTAAACAAACAAAAAAAAAACTAAACAAAAAAAAAACCCAACTCAAACCAAAAAACTTCCAAAAGACCAATAGACTGTTAAAACTCAACAGGTGTGTATCAGTTATCTTTGTATGGAAAAGCTGGTCAGAATTATTATCTGTTTTTAAAAATCCCCAATAGGAACCTATCTGTGAAGCTGGGAGCCCTTTGAACCCATTGTCTCTTGTTATAAACAAAAGACTTTTTTAAAACTATCTGATATTCCATCTAACCCAAAATAGTAATGATTATTTTTTTTAAAGTAATATCCATGGGAAACTCGAGTCTGAAAGCAGCAAGAATAGCAGGAAACCTGGGTTACTAGAGTAAGAATAGGCATTCTTCCATATTAAATACCTTATTAAATACTCTATTCCTCCAGTTACTTTCCACCTACTGAGATGACATCTCATCTGTGATGGATCAACAGAGTCAAGTCTCCAGGGAAAGGCAAATAGTTTTGTTCTATCAAAAAGAACTGGAGAAGAGAGCATAGACAGAGGCTTCCAAATAGCCTGGAAGCAGACCAAGAACTTGTTTTTCTTATGCAAGTCAAACATCAACAAGGCAAGTTGATTATATATTGTATAATCACTCAATGTTAAGGGAGGCAGGACTAATTATTTTTCCATTATTTAACATTTGGTTTAAGGATTTTATGCAGCATCATTACAATTATGTCACATGTTCTCTTTTCACTTACTTGGAACAGTTAGAACAGAACAAATTGGTACATGTAGAAATGGTAAACATAAGAACATAAGAGTCGAGAGACCACATCACTATATCCCTTATATGAAAGCCATATCACACCTTTAACCATCCCTGTCAATCCTCTCTGAACCTTCTACAGTTCTACTACCTTCTTTTGGAGATGACGGAGACCAGAACTGTGTGCTGTGTTGTCATTATGGATTTATAAAGTGGTATAATCATGTTTCCTCTTTTCTTCTCTACTCCTTTCTTAACACACATGGCAAACTGATTTGTATTAGATTTATATAAAGTGAATTTAATCTCATTTTATTATCCACTTATTTTTGTAGAAACCTCCTGCAAGTCTTTAGAGTTATGTCTCCTCTCATTTCGACGAATAGGAAGTTTTTATTGTCACCAAACTGCCACCTCATTACATGGCTGCTTTTCTAGATTAACATGTTGAACTAGGAGTTCCAGCACAGATCCCTATGGAACTTCAAGGTGGCCTCCCCTCACCTTCATAGTATACCATTTCCCATACCTCTGTTCTTATTTTGGAGCAAATTACTTAGCCATACAAGGTCTAACATCTTATGGCAAGTTTGTTTCTTTTTTCTAAAAGGCTTTAGGTTAGAGACTACTAGAATCCTTTTTAACAACTATAAAGACTATGTCTGCTGGCTTTTCCTCACCCAGTTGGTCAGCACGGTACTTAAGATTCTTTTTATATTTTTACAGTATAAAGACATTTAGCCTGTAGATACACTGCTGTATCAAAGAGTTCCTTATTTTATTCTGTGCTTGTTGCATCACAGTCTGCAGAGAAACACATTTTAAGTTCAGCCACCAAATGTATAGTTTATATTGAATGCTAAGGTAGTACTTAAGAGCCCTCACCAAAGCTGTCCTAGTCACTGTGCAAATTCAGGATATAAACAGAGAGCACTTACCCAGAAAACTTTTGGGGATGAAAGGACAAGTCTGTATTTTAAGCTGCCTGTCCACAGCATGACTTCCCTTAAACTGCTGCACAACCCTTCCACCGCTCTGTCTCAGCTACAACTCTCTATCCTCATTTTCGCATCATAGATCACTCCTCTCTCTGCTCAGCACAAAAAGTAATATGCAAACGTTAGCACATTTTATGACCTTACTGACTCATATTTCATCTCAGCTGCTAAGGATCTGCCTCACTATCCCCCACTTGTTTCAGTATTTTCTTCTGTGCCAATTCTCTTCCCAAAAGCAATTTTAGTAACTTTTTCCATGGGACCACCACCTTTTTCTCACCTAAGGCACTATCTGAATTACACCTATGATCATCTGACAATTAAGAACCCATAATATTTCTTGGTAAGTGCAGGGTAATACATTACAACTTCCCTCGTTTTCAAGGTTAAACAGAATTGCAAATCAAGGAACTTGGGAAACTTTGTAGGGATTAAGCTCTATAGGGTAAAGCAAGGGTTAAGGTAAAAGAAGCAGCAAAACCCTCAGTGTCTGATGAAGGCAAAATGCTTCAATTCATACCTACTATTCTGAAAGAATACTAATAGATGTTATCCAGAAGGTTTTATTTACTTAAAACCAAAGAGAACTGTAAATTCTAAGACAATCCTCTCAGCTTCTAAATTTTGGCAAATCAGACGTATTTGAGAGAATATGACACTGAAATCAAGGGGTCATTAATTGCCTAGAAATTATCATTTTGGAAAGTCAGCACCTCTTCCTCCCCAGATACTTCAGTTACAGTATAGAAGTTATAAACTAAAAATAAAAAAATAAAAAAAAACCCATCATTTAAGGGGTAAATGACCAATAACTGTGATGGTATCAATGCCATGACACTACTAGTTGCCACAAATAAAATGTAAGAAATAAGAAGCAATAGGGGTTGTTAACAGGGGGATTTTCTTTTTAATATTTTTTGTGTCAACTTGCTATGGCTAAGGAACAGATGGTATATTATGTTTTTCCTGCTTTGACACAATTTAAAAACAAGCTACAGATGGCTACAATGAAATCCTCATTAACACACTTATATTTTCACAGTTTAGTATAGCAATAATGAAGCTTTCAGGTCTGGAATTTCCTGTTGGTTAATTAGTGGTTAGGTTAATAGCCTGAGGAAGTGCACAAGCCAGAAAGTTTCCTTATTGTTTAATCATATAATTACTATATTCGTGTTTCTGGGAAAGCTCTCAAGACAGATTTAATGTCACAGTAAAGCTACCTTTATAACCGTCCCTCTGTTTGTGAAACAACTGTATTATTTTATTTAGCAGTGTGTGTAGGCAGGAAGGCCATGAACAGGCCTAATTCAGCTGCCTCTGGGAAGTTTCAGCTTGTTTTTATTTTAGAAATACTAAATTACACTTACAGAATACTTCAAACACACATTACACCAAACACTCTACAGAAAAGCTATGATCAACAACTCTTGGTCTACTGCTACAACGTTACCATAAGATCACTAATTAATGTTTAAATAATTCCTTTTATTTTTATAATCCCAGTTTATAATCCTCCACAAAAACTTGAAAAATGACATATGCTTAGCAGCACACCAAGGTAGCATTTAATCTAGGATCTAGGAAGAGAAAAAAAGAAAAATCCCCACAAATCTTGTATTCAGGTCATTTCCATAAATGAAGCTGCTGCTGTAACAAACAGACATAAAACTAGTAGTAAATTAAATATGATTAAAATAGTAGTGAAGGATGTGGTATTCACAGCTAAAATCCCTTCTGGGGTTTAGTAATCCACACACTAGTTACTAACTGATGACACTGCACCTTCATTACTACAAGATTACAGCTGCAGTGCACAGCCATACCCACGCCCCAGTCAGGCCTCCAGTGGGTGGTACAGGCATATCCACTGGTAACCGATACCTGCACTTGGTGATGTGGCACAAGAAAACCAGCAGCTTGGCAGAACTAGGTCCCAAAATATTATTCGGTGTTGGTGTTGGATTTTTCTGAGGCTTTTTGCTTGTCTGTCTTAACTACTATCACCAAAAATCTACACTGAGAAAATGCAGCACTCTTGTACAAGCGGTAACATACTGAGTTACCAGGCAAAGACCGATGGAAACAACCGTACTGCTTTTTGAAGTGCTAGAAGTTCAAAAGAAGATAGCTACTGCCAAGCCATCATGAAAGGAACAATGTGAGAAACTTGACTTGTGACTGAAGTTACACAGTGAAAAAGAGACATTATCCAACTATTTAAAAGTTGTAATGCTAAAAATATCTATTAAGCCCCCAAACTCACGACAAAGAGCTGCAGGGAAGGTGAATTCAGATTTTCTAACAAACACCTTATTATTTAACAAACACATTATTATGACTATTCTGTAAGATTCTGGAGCCATCCCGTTTCTTCACAATTTATTTAGACAACATTAAGGAGAACTGAAACAGTATTATCTTCCTTAACCAGCGGAAGCCATGCACAACAAAGACTTTCTGGAACACTAAATGTCACTATGGGATTCAACAATCAAATGAACAGACAACTGGAAAAACCCCGCAGTGTTTTTGGAGATCTGAGAATTACTCAGGGTTACTGTGCTTCCTTAAATCTGTCTCAGAGGCCTGGAAAGTTAAACAAAATATGACAGACAAAATAAAGCTCCCACAGTGATTTTTCTGCTGGAAAATCCCATGCTTTCGTTCAGAAACTTTCAGATCCAGTTTCACATACGAGTTCTTATACTCATATCCATTCTTTGACAGAATAGTCTGTACTTTGACAGATCTTTTTATGACACTGTTGTAAGGAATTTAGACATAGTTTTAAAAAGGAGTTGAACAAGTTTCTTGATCTGAATGTTTACACATAGTATAGTGCTGTTTTTTAAAACCTGTACCTGTGATTGAGTTTAGCAGCACTCACTCTTCTCCTCCCAAAACAAAATGTTAAAAATAATTGCAGTGTTTCAATGCTAAACAGTTTGTGAAGCAAGGACACCTTGTGTTTGCTTCATCTAGCACTCCCTCACCCTGTTCTGCAGAACTGTGTATGTCGTGTTCTCTTGATCTTTTGAATTCCTGTGCTTATCAGATGATAAATTAGAAAGAACAGGGGGAAAAAAATAAATAACAAAAGCAAACATTACATTGCAGTTATAAACTTTGTCATGCAAGTTACGGGCAGTTCTTTAACATGAAGTAAACACAACAACGGCAAAATCAGAAAAATTACAGAGTTAATTGCACTGGGATCAATACTAAAATTCGTAATGAAAAGCCCTCCTCTTTTTAGTGATGACATCAAATAATTTGGGTCAGAGTTTCTTTTACAGAAGCTGAAACTGATTTACAGGCCCTTTGTTCCAAAGGGGTAAGCAGCTATCTAGAGAATAAAAGCCCACAGCTGTAAATACAGCATATAGGAAGGAACATGCCTTAGGTTTCCTGCTACCCATAAGACAGGCATAAGGAAATAAAATGCAATATACAATGTTCTTTCTTCTCTTAATATGCACACACAAGCTCCATAATTCAGATAAGGACGTATCTTTGGAATCAATGTCATGGACAACTGAACTGGGACTGTATCACACCAACTTCTGGAAGGGGCGGCCAGTCACGTTCGAGAATTCTCTCTAGCATTCAAAAGAAGATAGCTCAAATGAGCAAAGTTGGAAAAAAGGGAATACACCTTCCAAAATATAGATTTCATTCTAGATATAACAGAGACAGCATGGTACTATTAACAAAGCAGTTTAAAATATCTCCAAGATCAGGCAACAGGTTAGCAACCTGAAAGTGATATTTGCACCACTATGATTTAAATTTTCAGAAGAAAAAAAAAGGCTCACATCGTTTGTTTTTTTATGCTTCAAATCATAATTCTAGAGTAATATTCAGAAGAAATACAAGTGCTTCAGTCATACCCAATCTCTATACATGTTACAGTATTGGGGGATTTACTTTTTGTTTTTAGAAAACCTATGGTATAATCCTAGAAAAATGCTCCTGCTATAAGCTATCATGCCGGGGGAGAGAGGAGAATGTATTTCACATTGGCAAAAATTGGCATAGCTTCCACCATGCTAATATTTTGCTGGAACACCCGCTTGAATGAAGAAACCTTCCATCAATCTTAACAGAAGCTCACAGGCTCCTTGAAATTGCTACTAGATAAACCAGATATTCAAGAAACTAAGTACAACACCCTATGCAATGGAATGATAGAATCAAAGAACTGTTTAGGTTAGAAAAGACCTTTAAGGTCAGAGTCCAACATTAAGCTAACACTGCCAAGTCCACTATTCTACAATGTCCCTAAGTCCTGCTGCCCACACTATTTCTGATAAGAGCCAGGATGCTACTGGCCACCTTGGCCACCTGGGCACAAGCTGGCTCATGTCCAGCTGGCTATCGGCCAGCACCCTCAGGTCCTTTTCCAACAGGCATTTTTCCAGCCACTCTTCCCCAAGCCTTGCGCATTACACAGAGTTGTTGTGATGCAAGTGCAAGACCCTGCAGTTGGCCCTGTTGAACCGCATAGAGTTGACCTCAGCCCATTGATCCAGCCTGTCCAGATCCCTCAGCAGAGCTTTCCTACACTCAAGCAGATCAACACTCCTGTCCTGATTGACGTCACCTGCAGACTCACTGAGCATGCTCTCAATCCTCTGATTCTGATAGCTGATAAAGTTATTAAACACAACTGGCCCCAATAACAAGCCCTGGGGAACACCACTTATAACCAGCCACCAACTGGATTTAATTCCATTCACCACTCTTTCGGCTCTTCCACGCAGCCAGTTTTTTTACTCAGCAAACAGTACGCATGTTCAAGCCTTGAGCAGCCAGTTTCTTCAGAAGAATGTTGTGGGAAACAATGTCAAAGGCTTTACTGAAGTTTAGCCAGACAACATCAACAGCCTCTCCTTCATCCACTAAGCAGGCCATTTTGTCACAGATGTAGGCCAGGTTAGTCAAGCAGGACCTGCCTTTCATAAATCCATGCTGACTAGGCCTGATCACTTGGTTGTCCTGTATGTGCTGCATGATGGCACTTAAGATGATCTACTCCATAGCGTTCCCTAATTGTGTGTACAGCTCATCAAACAGTGCTATACCACTTGTGCAGCCTGCCTCTCCTGTGCAATAGTACACAAGAGGTGCTTAAAATATTGTATGTTAAAACATCCTAAGTCCTTGTAAGCTCTTCACAGAGCAGGACTGTCAGCTTGATTTTCTACCTACTCAGAAAAGGTTAAAAAAGGGGTGATATAAGTATTCAAACACTTCTATTTGTGTGGAGTACAAATACTGAAGTCCTATCAAATAAAAAAGCTTACAAAGAACAAATGAATGAAAGGAGAAAAGAAGAAATGCCACAGCGCAGTTTAACGAAGCTGATTCCTGCTGGATGAAAGAGAGCGGGAGCAAAGGCGGAAAATATTTACTTGTGCAGTAAAAGACCTCTTACACCACAGTAAGCTCATGAATGTTTCTCAGCATCTTGTCTTGGGCTACTGCTAAAAAAGCGTTACATTATTGTAGAGTGATACATCAGCCACAGATCTTACTTACCTGAAATTATCTATTTTAAAACTTAGACATACAATATCACCAAGATTTTATGATTCAGTGTTTTACTTTAGCCCTGTAAACTTCACAAGCCTTCAACAGAAAGGCGAACAGGTAGGTGGCTATTGCTGGCAATTTTCTATCAAGCAGTCCAAGTTAGACACAGCATATTACAGAACCAAAGGAACACCATGTATCACATTGGGGGAGTTGTTTGGATCTTTTGTTTTGTTTTCCCCTCCCCTTGTAGACTGTTTGTAAAAAACAAAAAGCAACTTTTCATAAAGGATCCTAAAGATAGAAAGTTTTACAGGTGACTTATTTTTTTTATTTTATTGGAAACATATAAACGAAAGTGCTCATTAAAAAGATATGTAAGGGTATACAGCATAGTACCAAACTACACTTTCACAACAGAGAGCATTGATTTTCTTTCCCAATGGAATAAAGTGCCATTATAGGCACTAACAGGCTTTTATTCACAATGCTGATGCCTTACCAGAACTTGAACGACATGGTATAAGTTTTTCAATACATTTTCTTTAAATAAAATTGCAGTCTTTTTGTGATCTAGGGTATTAAGCTAGCCATTTTGCTAGCCAACATTCTAATATGGAAATGACTCAAGCCAGGACCTGTGATACACAAGAATGTACATGCACATGTACGTTTCAATATTCTGTCCTCTGTTTGAAGAAAGACTGATCAGAATCGTCCATGACTTAAAATTGAATCATTTGAAAAAACATCCACTGAACAAAAAGTAAGATCCAGAGCACAATGAACTTGTTCCTTCTATTACAATTTATAGCAGCCTGAAGAGATTCTGCAATAACTACCTTAAATCACAGACACTTTAGTTTACATATCCCAATTACTGCAGAAGCCTGATGTGTGGTAGCAAGAGCAAATAAGCTTCCTAAATATTGACAAGTTACAAAAAACTCCATGACTTGCCCTCACATCCACTTCTGCCTTCGGTTGTTACTACCTGGAAATCCAGGCTTCTGAAAACACGTATTTAATGGCAAGTATTAAACCACTCAAAACTGTTTTACCGAAATAAAGTTCTGCAAGAACTCAGACCCCACATTCACATGCCTGTACTTCCAGTTTACTAGCAAGATACGTGAACTAAGAAAAAGAAACATTCACTTTCTAGAAAAGGCCAAGTATAACTTTTGCAATTAGGACACAAATATGAATGTAAGCACCTGCTTATCAGAGAAAGCCCATACACATTAAATATACAGCTTGATACTTGCCATGATCTCACATTTTATGTTTCTATTACAGAAAAATACAAAGCCCTCAGTGAAGACGCTGAAGCCCAGAGGTGTGTGAGTAACACGTATGGAGGCTTTGCTAGCCCAGACTCGATTTGTCCCCTTAGTCACTCGTCCTGCCTTCGCACAGCACGAGTAGCAATGGAAGCAAGTGCTCTGTGAAAGCAAGGAAACCGAGGCAGTGCGATCACGCCAACAGCAGAGCAATGCAAGCTTGGGAAGTTCATTTTGTTAAAATAACTAAGTACTTTTGTAACAAGAAAATACTGAAAGCACATTCACAACATTACAATAAAAACACTCACAACGTTAAAAGCACCATTTTAAACACTCAAAAACATAGCCAAACACTCTACTGCGACTAGGAGGCCTTAGCAGGTCAGCTTTTGGTATACTGGAGACATGTGGTGGGCTGCGGTGGCAAGCCCATGGAACTGCTGCTGGCACCTGCCTTGAGCAATGATGTTAGTACTCCCACCCAGGCCGAAGGTGCAAGACAGTCTCTCCTGTTCCCTGCCAGAATGACAGGAAGAAAATACAGAAAGGTAAAACCCTGACTTTCATCCAGGTATGTTATTAAACTAAGCTGGCTGTGAGGAAGAAAACTGGTTCTGCTCTATGAGGCAGGCCAGGCAGGTGAAGGGCTGAAAAGTTCCTTCCTGTATGCTTGCTTGGCATGAAATATGCTTAACACTATATTACTTCCTATATGCGAAAAATCACAGCCTGAAACCTGCAGGTACTTACCCCACCAAGATCTGAGTGACTTTTTAGAATTTTGCAAAGCAAAGCACAACACAGCCCTCAAAGCATAACACTGCTTTTAAGAACAAAGTCCCTCTGATATTCTTCAGTTAAAGTTAACAAAAATACAGACATCTTGAATGCAAAATATCTCCATAAGAAATTCTGTGTCTACCTAAACAACCTAATTTTAAAATTAAATTATCTTCCTATGAAAGTGTCTACCTGGAAACAAACTATACACATACGTAGCATTGCTGGAAAAGATGAGACCAATTAACATGCTTTCCTAATTATTGCTGTGAATTGTTTTGCTTTCCACTTCCAGTGTTATCCTTCCTTTTCAAGGACCAAACCAGCCATTGCTGACTGATTTGATGTGGTAGGTGAATGAACCAGTACTGCACAGAAATGCTCTTTCTGGTTCTCCATCTCAGGTTTCATCAGGGACAACTAAAGCTGCCTCACACAAGTTAGGCAAAGAAATGTGCTGTACTGTCCCAGATCTGCAGCCAAGCATACAGACATTTTAGAAGTTCACAAGCAGTCTTCCCGCTGGGGACAAGGGAACAGAAACCGGTTAGTTTGAGAGAAGCCATGAAACAAAAAGCCACAGGGTGGCACTACAGGTAGGCTGTATTTTGAAACTACTTGGCTTCTCTGTTCCAGGCAAATCAGAGCATATCTAATCCTATCTGTATAAAACGGGAGACTGGTTCATTAGGTTTTCTTCAAGCACTGTTATGTCCAGAAACAATTATCCCTAGCATATATATCACATCGTAAAAAAAGTACTCTACAGCAGAGATATCAGGGTATTTTATAAATTCACTACCTTACTTAAGAGCATCACTGCAAGAATGCTATTGTAAAGATACTTTTAAGAACTGGTATGTATTTTGGGTTTGTCAGTTCAGTCGAAATAATTTAAGAAAAAAGTCTTCATGAAGTGTGTGCATTTTCATACGAAGCTAAAGAATTTTCTTCATACCATGACTTTATCAATGTTGAGATGGCAAAATCCCTAAACAGTTCTCTCTTCCTCTGAAAGGAAGAATACTATTAACTTACGAGAAAGTGAATGAAAGTGTGAAAAAGTCTTAATGTTGCATTCAACACTCATACATCTTTTTCAAACATTTTCTTTCTCCTGTATAAAAGAATCATACATCATTTCATCCAAAATAGAAGATTTAGTACAGCAATATTTCAAAGCTAGACTTAGGAGTCTATTTAGCCTGCTTTGCTGGCTTCTTTTCCCCTAAATTTCCAATCCCTGGCATTTGAGCTAAAGCCAAAAAATTTAAGAAAAGCTATTCCTGTTCATTTAGTGAAGAAACCAATTTTCAAAAGGAGATTTGGAGGTCATCCAGGACTGCAACAGTTATTTTCCACTTTACAAAACAAAAGGTTGCTTCAAGGTATAAACCTGATATTTCAGTAGATTCTGAACTAACAGATAACATATGACTATGCATGGCCATTTTAGTCACCTGAAGTCCTAGATCATTTTAAGTTTTCAGTTTGAAAGTATGATCAGCAACAGTCTTCCTTGACAATGTTTCTAGTAACAAATGAAAATGAGCAAAAAGTTGTATTTTAGTTCAGTTGTATCATATTATAAATTAGAACACCAATTCATCTGCTGTCATTTTTCTTACCCCAGAGGGTAAGAATTCTTATAAAACAAAGCATTATTCCTTAAGAGAATAGTTCAAGAGTGGATTGGTAACTGTTTCAACTGCCAAGTAACTATAAACAATTCTTTATGCTACCAAGATTGCTCTTTGTAATTTTTAAACTGTTTGTGTATGGAGATTATTTTGCTATTAGATAGCACAACATTAATATATTGGCAATAAATACACTTATATAGCTGTGACTTTAACACTGGATAAGGCAGATGATTATGTAATAGTATTGCTTTCCAAAGCTATACAAATTTGATTTAAGCATATGATTTATCTATTTTGCTCACTTTCATGCTAAAGCACTCTAAATTCTAATAAACAGTTCCAGAACAAGTTAGTGATGTGGTAAAATAAATCCATTTTGGTACCAAAACCTCAGTGTCTGGAGTCAGTATTTCTTGAAAATCATATATTTAATAGAAAAGTATTTAAGACTCCCACCAACCAAAAAACCCCCACCAACCAACAACAAAACAAAAAGGAAAATGCTTATTATTGAAAAGATGTTGCTATTATTATTTCCTCTGCTTGGCTGCAAGGGCTTCTGCTGAAGTGTTTGCCTGTAGACACTGAACAACTATACTTAACAACACTTCATATAATAACTTCTCAGTTCATCAACTACATAAACTATAATACTGTTTACATATAACACAGCAAGGTCCATGTGCTGCTGCAACTAATGGAAGTGAGCTCCACTAATTCTAAATAAAATAAACTAGGCTAAAATTAGACACACTGGATGCAATCTGATAGTGCTTCAAGTAAGTTTTCTGTCCACCTCTATTGCCACCTAGACCATTATTAATAGAAAGATAAACAGAACCAGACCTGTAGAAGTATGGTTTCTGAGAAAGCTGTGTATAAGATGACATATGGTAGAAGTAACCAGCATGTCTTCTGAGTTCTGTTTCCTTCCACTTTTTAATTTCCTTACTTAAGGCAGAAAAGTGTTCAGTTAATTTGTATGTATTTTGCACAGGTTTGGAATAATGCCTCAGGATGACACTAAATTTATGCAATTAAATCGCTGATTTTGCTAACCATATTGCTACGGTTATCGATAATGATGATATCAGAACTAGCCAATGCGTTAAGCTTCAACAGATGGTCATTAGTAACTTGAAGAGTACTTGGTCTATGATATGCTATAACACAGACGAGAGGTTACACACACACACACATACCCCCAAGGAAAAAAAAATAAAACCAAAATCATATACTAAAATTTTAACTCAAAAAAAAAAAAAAAAAAAAAAAAAAAAGCAAGTACTAAAGAAAGGATTCTACCAATCCTAGACTTGTTTTACTCACTGTAGAACAAACAAAAACCAAACCAAACATCTGTTCTTACACCCTTGGTATCCGAGAACTTCCTATATATTCATTCAAATTACTAAATTAAGTCATCTTTCCCTTCTTTTTCCAAATATCCTTGAACAGAAGTATTTGTTCAAGAACATAAAGAACAGAAATTCAATGGCTGCGAAGCTTCTGTCACTGCAATGCAAAACATTTATGTCTAGGTCTTAGCAACCACAGTATCACACAATTTTATACTCTTCCTCAAAGGTGCAATCAACATGTAGCCCAAATTTCTATACAACCCACAGTAATTTAGATCTAAGAAAGCAAACTTTAAAAGGCAAAGCAAAACCCTCCACAGAACTGCTCCTAGCCGGCAATGACACACATTCTTCCATTCCCATGGAAAGCTAACAGTGCAAGGAGCATGGCCACACGTTCCCCTGAGGCCATGCACAACTGAGCTATTGGACAAAGAACAAGTTCTGGTCCCCATCACTTGCACATACACATAGACCATGGGAACTCATTTTGCCTGGGTCACTTGGCCACGCAGCTGTGTGTGTCATTTGTTTTTAGAACACAAACGTCTTCCTTTAAACAAACAACCAATTACTGCATGATTTTTAAAAATCTAGAAAAGACAAAAATATCTGTATTGCTGGTGTGGTATGCTTTACAGTGGAAACTAGACATATATGCAAAACTCCTGGTTCACTGAACAGTACAAGAGTATCTTATGAGTACAAATTCTGCCAAACTAGAATATTTAGACAGGTCACTGTTATAATCAGATCACTCTCAGAAGGAATCCAAAAACTACACTGCGGAAGACCCATGACACTATGACAATCTTGTCTCTGTCTCTTGCTGACATATCACTAAAACTTATGCTAATTTTCTGCATTGCTTTAGAGGAAATACATTTATTTTATCACCAACTTAGAAGATAAGAAACAGCTATCAAGATTAGCTGTTGGATCAAAAAGGTATTTCTACTCCTAGTTTCCTACTCATTTTTAAAATGTAGCCTGCATACATTTATTCTTTAGCAAATTCTTTAGAAGTGGGGAGTGAACGCGCATGGAAAATGGATGTAATCATGTAACTGCAGTTAACATAATACGTAAGTGGTTTTGTGTTGAAAGTGGTGGGACAGCCACAAACTGAATTTGTTACACAAAGCTGGTCTGAGATATACAGATAGGGATCAGGAAAAATAGGCTATAGCTTTATTTGTCACTTCAGATATGTACAGAGGACCAAACAAGCTGTGGCTTGCTGTTACAAGATAACGGAATTCACCTGTCAAATTAGGGATTACAGCAGGTAAAGACAGAGGAAACAGACTGCATGATTCTGGATGCCTTCACCCTCCTCCTTCTCTTTGTAAGATCCAGCAGCCTCTCACCATCTTCTATCTAAGGACCAGCCACGGCTATATAATGGTTATCCAAGAAACACTTCATATCAATGCACTATTTCTATGTATGCATTCACATGGTTTCTCAAGCTCACCATCATTTTTAGTCTCACAATTCTATTTTCTGCATATTTGCTGATGTGAATCAGTTGAACAAGAAATACATCCGTCACAGTAACACTGCAGACTATGAAGCGTTTTTTTAGAGCTTTAGTTTAAGTATGCTCCAAAAGCTTCTAAAAGTATTCTATACCATTAGCTTTCTGGGGTCAAAGGTGGCTAATAAGGATGCCAATGGATACCTAATAAGCAAAGAATCACAACAATGACAGGAGCTTCTGAGAAAATTGCAAGATAATTTTTCCCCCCCTCTTTTTTTAGTAAGAAAAATATTAAAGAAATCATCCCCACTTGCTCAGAGTGGGCAAACCCAGAATATCCTGCTGGGTAACAGTGGCTAGAAGTCCCAGGCTTTCATGTTTCTTATGTGAGGGGGCCAGAAACAAACAAGAACACAAACTGCAACTAGAAAGAACAATCCTTCCACTCTTCTTTAGCTTATGTGAAGCTCCGTGCTGTAGTTAGTGACAGTTGTCACCACAGATTCCTGAAGAAGAGTATGTATATTGAGCATACTGGTTTGTGTACTTGGAATTCAAAACACTTAGCTTTCTTTATAAGCTGTGTTAAGAAAAGTGTGTAATAAGAATTAATTTAACTTCTGGTAGATTATTTCTACTGTTGGCAATTACCAACATATACAACATTGTTATGTGAAAACATACACAACTTGCAAGATTAAGCTCTAGGAAACAAAGGAAAATGACTGAACTCAAACACTGTCACTGAACATAGATATGTAAGTATGTGTAAGCATATGTAAATTAGCAGAGAGTAAAAGTGATCCTAGCAGTGTTTAGAATTAGATCCTTTCACCTGCAAAACTTACTCTCACTTATATGCCACAAAAAAATATGGATGGATGAATAGATAGTTTAATTTCCTCAGCAAAATGAAACACAATTCCATATATACACCAGTACTAAAGTCTGGTATCATTATGCAGGGTCTTCCAATCAGAATTTAAGATTAGCCTAAGTTAGTAGCAAGAGAGCCCAGTCCCAGGAGGTACAGTTGAACTTGTTTATGATACTAGCCTGAAGTATTCTGGCTTTTTTAAACACGTAAGTACATTGTAAAACTCAGGATAGTAGAAACCGAAACAAGATGGCTGTTTGCCAATGCAGAGCAGACCCTTTCCTACATTTTGGAAAAGGTACATACAAGCTTAGTTGCCAGGATCCAGTTACAGGTTTTGATACCCTGTCCTGTTTTATCATGTAACTCTTTCTGAAAAATCTGAGTATTTTACAGCTAAATTCCAATCTGAAACTCCCACTTATGAAAGCTCAAGCAATGCAAATCATGTCCTTCTTTTCCCAGCATCCTCTGCCTTTGAACATTACGCTGTTATGTCCATATCAGATCGAATTACCAAGCCTAGACATCTAAAGTGACATTAAGTTGATAACATTGTAATCAACCTGTTCAATTCTTTGATATGCCAGTTTGTTCTCTCACCAGTCTTCATTTCCAACAAAATTATAATAATATAAAACAATATAAAGAAACAAACAAAGCAGATATCAGAACTATCACTGTTATTTCACTCAATTTTTTGTATGCGATTAAGATTAAAAGCTAGCGGAGTAGCAAGCTTACACTTGGTACTATTTCAGTATTGTACTAATTGCAGCAAAAATCCTCACACCAGCAGACCAATTTAAAATAGAAGATGCAGCATATCAGCTGGGACTATGAAATGCAAATATTCTACATAAAAGGCGATTAGTCAAAACAGATGAGGTAAATAAAAATTAGCTCAGGCCAGGTTAGAGTACCTTCCAGCAAATACATTTGAAGCTTTTCTGATGACAAAGCCAACATGAAACTATAGAAAACAGTGGTATCCCTGACTCTTGTGGTTTAAAGCCTTCCATGAAGCACCAGAGATGCTGTGAAAAACATGCTCCTCATGGGAGTTTATAATCTTTTTATTTACTTTTATTACTGAGGAACTTTGCATGTCAAAATGGAAGCTTAATTAGTGAAAGAATTCATGAGAATTTATCAGCTCCCTGTACTTAAATTCTTCTTGATTTAATTCCCAGGATATCAGTTATTATCCTGTTAATTTTAAGGTCAAAGAGGACCGCATGGAAGCAATAAGCAGCAGGAACTAAATAAACAGAAGACCGGATCTTGAATGCAAATGTGTTTCCTGGAGGAAAGGAGTAAATCAGCGCAGATAATGTAGTAACAGAAGCAGGCAAAAGTTTAAATAAATAAATAAATAAATAAATCACATGCTCTAAAACAATCTGTTCAAAAGATTTCTCACTGGAACCTAAGTAGCTCTTCAAAACCAGTGTCCTGCTGAGGAATGTACATACTTGCCAAGGTTTAAGTTACTAATCAAAAGCAGCAACTATTTGCTTTGTGGATAGAAAGTTGTGATCCTTGATCAGAAACTTAGAAACAAGTAAACCACAGTCATTTTAAGGTATAATACACCCTGTACTGCAAGAACTATCTCACAGTGTGACTGCGTAACTGAGACAAGGCTCCAGAATAAATCTACCTTCATCAGAAGTTTTAAGAAAAATACTGGAAGTATAATTAAGAGGCTTTCAGAAGACTGGACCAGTTCAAACAATGCTTAATGCTTCTCAAATCCACCATTTAGAAGGTCACATCAGGGTAATTCCACAGCATGTCTCCTGATAACCATGCTTCTGGCCTCTTAAAGAACACCATACATTTATATGAACAGCTAGAATTCAAAATTTATAATTACTGACCACAGGGAAAGACTACTTAAAAGTTACATGCATTTCCCAAAATTACTGGTCTACCCTGAATCATTACCTACCCTTATTTCATGAACCACTGCTACAGACATTAAGACATCAGATACCTGACAAATGTTTTCAAATTAATTAAATTTGGGCCCCAGAAAAGGTTCTCCCTCCACAGAAATTACCTATCTCTACATGTAATATGGTATCTTCCCAAGTACATCCAATGTATCCCAATCTGCACTACAGAACTCATTGTGTTTCAACAAAAAGACTTAACTCTCAATTAATTCCTACCACTGCTCAGTATAAACATGAAAGAAATTCAAGGACTTCTTCCTCCTATTCCACCCCTGTAGAAAAGCTGAAAGAAGCAGATTAGTGAGGCCTTACTTCTTAGAAAATACATCTGTTAATTGATCCTGGCATACAGTCACATCCCAGTTTTAAACCTAACATTAATGCTGATAAATAAATTTAAAAAAACGGAAAGTACTCCAATAGTTATCCCCCGAGAGCATCTCACCTCCAGTACTTTTAAATTAACAGCTTTCTAGTGTACACAAACAATGCGGCAACGTAAGTGTGATTCAGAGAATAGCTCAAATACCAGAAGCAAAGCTTGTTTAACTTAATACAACCAGTTCTCTCAACTACAAAAATTCGTAAGAGCAATATTCAAAAATAACAGCACAATTTAGTCTTTTAAAGAAAGGTCATTCTGAATATCAAACTTCATGAAAAACATAAATTTGGAAAAATTAATTTATAATTCAGTATGAAGTAATATCAATATTAGAACAGTATTACATTTATGCTGTAAAAGCTTTCAAGAGCAAAGATTCTTTCAAGAACAAACATATCTGCTCTCCCTTACAGTTCAGCAATAACTGACTCATCACTGCCGTCTTCTCACTTTCTTATCAGACTCTTCCTCCACCATGTGGGCATCAGCAACATGGACTGGTTTCAAATCTGATTCAGAAGTCTTATGGCAAGGAAGCTAACCCTGCACTTGAATAAAAATACTAAGAGGCTGACAACTCTCCACTAACCAGTGTAAACTGCTATGCTAAAATCACTGTACCAAAATAGGTCTAGTTTTGAGGACTCGACACCAAAAATTTTCTATAACACCAAATGTAGTATTACAGGAACAGCAATTTAACATTTCTCGATACACTTATTGTTGTTCTAGATTTGGCTACTTCTGCCTCAGAGGAACTTACATATATTTCTTAAATAACAATCTAGACTATCTTGCAGTGTACTATAGATCTACCATGGGAGATCTTCAAACGTCCCTTCCAACCCAAACAACTCTAAAATTCTATGATTTCCCTGAAGATAAAAATAAACTGGTAGAAACAAAAAGCAGAAAAGTAATTTGACATACTTCCTTCCTAAAGTGAGAAAGTGTACTTGGATATAGTGCTTAAAAGCATAAAAACTATTAAATTAACTTAAAAAAACAAAATTAAAGGCAACACCATTCTAGTCAGCACTGAGGAACAGTAGAACAGTGCACTGAGTGGAATAGGGGCAGAGAAGTGCTTCGAAAGACCTTATGAGAGTAAACAAAAAACAACTTCGCCTATCAAACAAAAATTTAAACGGATTATAAGCAAGCTCTTAACAAAACAAAACAAAATCACCACAACAAAAAACCCAAACAGTGAGGAGAAGGAAAGGTCAGACATCAGCAAGGTGAAAAAGCCACCTGGCCATTTCCAGATGACATGACTAAGCGGACACAACTTGACCTGACAGGGGTGTAACAGGCACTGGCAAAACAATCCACATCCCTCTCAGTAAACCACCTTTGGCTTGAATATAGGAATGCATTTTTCTATTTGTATAATCTAAGGAACCATAAAGAGATAAAAATAACCACATTCAGTTTGTCCTATTGAATGGGGGATTAAAATAACTGGCAACAATTTGTTTTAAGTCATGAACGAGAGGTGGATTCACCAGGTCACAATTGGAAAAGGAGAACTGCCAGTCCTTGATAAGCATGGTGATTACCATTCTTTTATATACAGAACTACTCTAAGGGAGTACAGTTTCCTTACACAGCAATAATAGCATATCCTTTGATTTATACAGTAGTTCTCCAGCAATGCAACCAACATCCTGTTTTCATCTTAAAGTACAGCTGGGCAGTTTGGCTACAGGCTTTATTTATCGGAGTTCCTAAAACTGAGTGCCTTCTCATTAGGAGAAACAGCACCCTCCAATTTAGCAGCATTTTATCTTCCTGGTTCTTGCCTTCTGAAAATGCTAATTTAGTACCTACCTGATCTACAGAGTATATAATCTAAAGTGCTTTGAAACAATGTACCTTAATTTTATAAATATTAATTTAAAAAGTAACACACTTCTCCCACCCAGGAAGTCACACAAAAACACCCAAGAAAACTCAGAGAAAAAGGATATTCTTACTTTATGGCTTTCAGAAGAAAGGACAGAAATACTGCTTGAATGATCTAAACTGTAAAATCTCATAAAGCCCTTGAAACACACACACACTAACTCCTGAGATCTGAAACCATCTCTAAGTCCTCCCTGGATCTAGAAGTTTCCCTGAACATAATAGAGAATCTCTGTAAAACGTCTAAAAGTGTATACTTTTATCTTATTAGACATCTCTCAGATTATTTTAAGTATTTAATAATCCTGTATCCTGTGTCATCACAACAGTCAGAATCCTGTCAGAAATCCAGTATTCTCCACATTCCTACCCATGAAAGTAATGAGCCAAACAGCATTCTGAATGATTTACATGCTCACACTCTGTAACCAAGCAGTAACTCATGAACATGCCATTCACATGTTGTCATGATTTAGAAATAGAAAGACTTAGCTGTTAACAACTGTACTTGTTCAAAACAGTTTTAGAAAAAATTGATGCTTGTTGAATACATTAAATCAGTAAAAACTTACAAAATCAGGAATGTTTTGCTAGTTATACCTACCAGACGGCCACATCTTTTACTGATTTATCTTCAAGCAAGTGGTAAGCACCATGCCAGCAGAAAGTCAGTGAAAACAAAAAGGCAATTACTAATACCAATATAGGGCAACCTTCTTAATTAGAAACTAATGATGCGTATTCACAAGCATTAGAGAACCTTAAATTTGACTACACTGGCCAAAAAGGCCTGGGGTAGGGCTGGAGCTGGGGGTAAAGGATAGGCAAAATTACCACCAACACAGCTACAGCAATAGAAGCGTCAGTGGTAAGGGGTGTAAATCAGAACACCACCTAAACTAGAGCTTCCACCCATCCTTAATGGTAGGAGCTATGTCAGGCACAAGCTACAGAGTGCTCATGTGCTAAAATATCTTGAAAATTCGTCCCAGTTTCTCCAAACTTAACTGCAGTACGCCAGTGCTTCACATAATGTTACTACTAAACTAAAGTTAACATGCTGAAAAACAGAGGAGTCATGCAACTGGAAAAAAGTTCATGGGCAGCTATCTACACAGACGATAGGAACAGAACGAGACACAAACAAGAAAACTTCAGCTGCTAACTCTGTGATAGTGAAAAGTTCAGCCTCACTGTACTGAGTAAAACTCTAAGTGCCAGTAACCTAAATCCCACTGACCTCTCCTAAGTGCCATATTTATTCTCTCTCAGTGAGTCTGGGTTTCGAATGCCACCCAAAGATGGAAATCCACTGAAAGAACTCGTATCAGAGAAGAGATTCAAGCTGTGGCTAATGGCCATCTGGCTGTTCTTTTGATATACATAAAATGACAACAACCAAAACTTTCGTAATTCTTATTATATGGATATAAAGTCAGTACCACAGTGCTGCTATAAAGCAGAAAATGCTTAAAGCAGAAAGCCTCTCTTCAGATCCAGAACTTCAAAACTGACACTTCAAAAACATCCCCAAACTAACAGCATATCCTAAGATGAATAGAGGCAAGGGAAGAGGGCCTAAAGCAACAAAAGTCTTGCCTAACCTTAAAAAGAGAAAGGGCTGCCTCAGACTTCTGTGATTACAAACAGCTTATCACTGACTTCTCCTAGCTGAAATGAACATAAAGAAGTTGCAACAAACTTATTCCACCAGCTCAGTAGCAGCAGCAAAACTACTCAGTTCAGAACAAGGCACTGAAACCTCTACCTAGATTATCTGTAAGGGATGGAGACAGGTATGCAACCTCTGCTAATTATTTGGCTACTATACTAACAATAAATAAAAAAAAACCTCCACAACCCTCCCTCCCCCACCAAAAAAAAAAAAAAAAAAAGAAAAAAAAAAACCCAACCAAACAAAAACCACAATGACAAGGGGTGGGGATAAGAGCAAATCTCATATCCAGCACCAGACCTCTGACTGTATCAGTCTTTCCCTTAAGTCACCAAACCACTTCTTTCTCAATGCCACTTACTTGAAAATATTTGTTAATCAAAGCAACAGCTTAACACAGTGGTACATAATATGGGTAGAACTAAGTCAGTTTGAGGATGCGACTCACATTTTCTGATGGATCTCATTTTACTGTTGGAAGACAGAAGTTTTTTAATGGGTTGATCTTATTGACTGAATTTTTACAACTTCAACAAATGCTATGCCATGTTTAGCTATCCCTTCCTACCTTTGGTAAAGTATCACATGCTCTTTTGCGAACAGACTGGAGATCTTTCTACCACATTGATCATTTATTCACAGGATACCACAAACTGACTCAAGGACACACACACTCTCGGTGTATGACTGAGATGTGAAAAACGTGATGTGACAGGATGTGGGAAAGGCCCATAACTGTAGATAGAGTTTTCCAGATCTCCCTGTTCTTTTTTTTTTTTTTAAATGAAAGTTAAAACCTTATAAAGTGCTTACATCTAATCTTGGAGCTTTTGTTTACATGTAACACATTCAACCGTTTTTTTCTTTCTGAGACTATGCTGTTGGCAAATGAACTACACACTTCTCAATCAGAGCAGGGTTTTGCAAGGCTATTTCTACCTTAAGTTGATTAAGTTCTTCCAAGTGGTTCTGACAAACATTTGTTTACAAAATAAACAATTCACTGAGCACTTCATTTCCTACTGCAGATCTCTGCAACATGAGCAGGAATAGGCAGCATCAGCTTGTCAGAGTATAGACAGATTTCATTCAGGAAATGTGAAGGAAAATCCAGTTCTTCTCTAGTGGACACGGAATGCAGGACATCTGTCTTCTGCAGAGGGGCAGAGCTTTGACTGACACCATATGGATTCTTCCACAAGACCATTCAGTCAGGGTACCAGGTAATTTTAAAATCTCCATCCACAGTCAACACATAAAATACTGCTTGGCATTGCACAGGATGAAATTTCAGCATTTATGTTACATGTCATTATTTCCAAACATTTTCAATTCTACCATAAAAACTTATTCTGGATTAAGTGCTGGCAAGCAGACTTAAAAAAAAATAAAATCCTGTAAACCCGCTGGCTGGTGGGTTTTACATACCGGAGCTGCAGCATCCAGGAAAAAATCTTTCTGTAAGTAAAGGAGGAAGAAAAAAAATACAGAAGCTTTGAAGCTGCATCTTAAGGACACCATCAGAAAGAAAAAATACTTTTTTGTTTGCATATTTCTAAAACTATCATGACACCAACCCCCCCTACCCCCCTTTTTTCTTTCTAAAATAAATCACTATCTTTATAAGGTTTCATTTAACATTTGCAATTCACTGCGTTTCTCCTTTATTCGTTTGAGATTTATGGATGAAGAGGCATTACAGCAATGTATTTTGGGAGGAAGACTGGAAAGTTTGTAAGAATGTTTGGGCAGTGGAAATATGAGAACAAAGAAAGATGCTTAGAAATAAGAGAGATTCCAACAGTTCAGACAATGATGTCAGATCCTTATTACTTACCCAAAATAAGCTGCTTCAAATTCTCTCCTATCCCACTCACCATTGACAATCAGCTCTGAAGGCGTGTTTATAAAATGTTTTGGTTTTCCATACATTTTCACCTTGCTTTTCTACAAAAGTGAAAAAGCATTGTCCAGTGTGTTTGCATTTTCTCAAAAATACTTGGGGAGAGGGGGGCAATGTGCGCCCTACACTGCAGAAGAACAATCAAAACCCGAAAGTTACCTAGACTTCAAAATCTTCTCATCCCTGTACATATCACTTGGAAGAAAAACAGACCACTCTCCCCACCTCCCAAAAGAACCCCAGCCAACCAAAAGTGAAGCATTAAAGTGCTGAAGGAATGAAGACATACCTGACCCAGTTCCATCAGTTCTTTTCTACAACCAACATCCTGATAACCTGTCATGCAGACATCAAATTAAATATACCTGATTCTGAGGAAGGACAGTATATAATACATTAATAAAATTAATGCTACTGGCCCAAAGTCATAAGTAAATTCTGACTTAGTGGGAGAAAAATAGTAAAATAAATCCTATTTCACATCTCTAGCTAACACTGATGCCTTCAGATCTGGGCTCCAAGCCCTGTGATGTCTAAGGCATTCCTCAACAAGCAGATAAGAACAGTACTGCAGAGACAGCCAATGACCCCTCTTTAGAGTGCCATACAAAAGGACCTGAGAAGCCCTTCTCCACTTAAACACAGTAGCAAAAATAGTCTCCATGCCCATGTAAGTACAAGGGAATAAGATGCATTAATCTAGGTAAAATGATACATGATGTTTAAACACAAAGCCACATTTATAAAAAGAAGAATCTATAGTTTCAGGGTGAAGTCAGGGGAAGAGGAATCAAATACAGGCAGACTGGGACACGGGAAAAAACAACAAAACCAAAACCAGACGGAAGGACCAAACTGAAAGGCCAGGTTCTTTTTAAGTTGCAAAATTTAAAAGAATGCACAAAAACAGAACCCAAAAAGCTAAAAGCAGAAGGAGTCTATAAAAGAGTTTAAGGACAGGGCCATACATTGAAGAACAATTTAATGGAACAGGAGAAAGGCATCTCCTTCCCCTACCCCCAAAAAAGAAGTGGGGGGGGAATCAAAACAAACCAACCCCAAGTGTTGTTCAAGAGCATCTGCCACCAGTAAAAGCAGATGGGAAAAGTCCACTTTAGCTTCCAAGTGCTAAAACCCACAACAGTTAAGGTGCCTCAGGAATTGTTACAATCCCTCAAGGTTCCTAAGTGTGATCTATGACAAAGGCTTTCATAAAAGAAGCAGTAGCACACTTTTCAAGATTCAACGAAACAGCAATTTCTCCAAGTAGCGAGTACTTTAAAAATTGAATGAGGTAAAAATAGCTCAAGGAGGGTGCCAAGGATTGAATTAGTGAGGCTGCTTTGTAGTGTGGGTGGAAGGAGGGGATCAAAATTGCAGGCAAGGGGAAGTGACATGAATCAGAGGCCAACAGAGGATATAGAAAAGTTTATGTCTGGAGACTTCATAGAGTAGATGGAGAAAACAATAACTCTTAAGGAATGAAAGTTTGGGAACCAAGTGACAACTTTCAGCACACAGCAGTACCTGACTGTTGAGGAATTAAAGGTTTCTGAATTTAAATAAATAAATAAATGCATACATAAATAATTTGTTGAAGCCCAGATTTCTTTCATGGCTTGAATTTTTTATTTTACACAAACTCCTGAAAAATCAGAAATTCCACCTCTGGAAATTCCACCTACTACACAATTATCATCAACTAACGCATGCCTTGTTTGTCTTGCAAACTAAAGAGCTAAAAAAACCTTCCACCCATGCAAATAATTTCTATGCTCTCAGAGCCAGAATGGTTTCTTATTTAATTCTGCATAACATGCATTTTTAATGAAAACAAAAGGTTTAAGTCCACAGCTATTAGTGAAGAAAGAGTACTTGGTATTTGTCTGAAAGGGTTACAACCCAGCATGATGAGTTGTAAACATTTGTTCTCTCAACTTTGTTACTAACAGACATTTACATTTTGGCTCTTTTTTTTTTTTTTTTTTAACTAAATCCAGACACAAAACATTGTTCCTCCCAAGTAAAAAAATGTTTTCAACACTGCTATCACAAGAACAGTTGAACAATAGATATGTCAGTAGATTATCTTCTACCTGCAGTATTATGTCTAGTTGTTTTCTCTGCCTAGTTTGACAGTACAGAAGGTCTGCACTAGGTTTTACAAAAGTCAACAGCAGCACAATACTTAAACATACGGTAAAAAAGTAAATGACAAAAATATGCTCTTCTAATTACCTTGATACCTATACCTCAAAAATATCTGGGCAATAGTAACACAGTTTCCACTGCTACCCTACTCATAGTCCCATGTCCTTGAACATAACTCACATTATACAGCAAAGCTTCCAGCACATGAAACTGTTGGTGGGGTGGGCAGGGGAGAAGCTGTCAAAACATTTAAAAGTTACCTGCTAAAAACCCAGGTACAGAGACTTTGTCACTTTGTCTCTGGAAGAAAATCCATCTGAAGGTCTGACATGAAAGCCGGGTAAAATACTAAAAGGGGAAATTAATTCCCAACAGGAAACCAAGGCCCATAAAAAGAACAAGATTTTTAAAACAATAAAGCAATATGTAGGCATATTGAATCGAAAGGCAATTTGATTTTAAAGAAAAATACCCATATTTCTAATGTTGTTATTTTGAGACAGAGTGCTGGTGGGGTTTAGCTGGTTTTTGTTGTTGTTGTGTTTTGTTGTTTGGTTGGGGTTTTTTTTAATTAAGACAGTATTATTTGTAGGACAGATGTAGGACCAAAAAAACCAAACTGTACCATTGTTGGCATCTGAGAAAAATTCAAGCTCACAACATTTCATCTTCAGCACAGAGCAACTGCTTGCACTGCTCTGGGAAGAAGAGAGGTTGGTTTGTTTGTCTATTTCAAAATAAGATTGATCTATGTTTTCCAAACAAGGAGCTTTATTTCCAGAACAGAAATAACATTGAAAGAAATGTGCAGAAAAGATTTTTAAAATACATCTCAGAAAGTTCAGCTTGGAAGCTATTTCTTCAATGAAAACCTCCGTAGAACTAAAGCTTCCAGCAAAACCAATGCTTTCTCACAGAAAAAAGCTTATGCCCAGCTAAAAATATTTGTGTGCTCTATTTTCTTTAACTCAAAATAGCAATCCTGACAACCCTAGTCGTGTAGCACAGTCGACACACATGCAAGCTCCCCAGGGAGATATTTCATAGACAGATTAGGGATCCATCCTTTAACCACCTACAGCACTTTGATCATTTACAACCACAAAAGTTACACATGCCCCTTCTGAACTGGATAACCTCCTACCAAATAAAACACAAATCCAGGAAGTCTCAATTCTGTAACGATTCGCATGGTATTCCACTTTTAATGCATAAACCACCCCTGTTTCTTAAGCTATAAAAAAACCATTTTTATCCACTAGCTCATCACCATGCAAATTTTAAGTCAGAACACATCTACCAGAACTCCAGTTAGTAAATGTTTAAGTTTACTTTCAAAGAGTTGCATTTTTAATTGTGGGACCTTATAAGATAATTCAGGTGAAACCTCAAGTTTTTAATTGCTTGTTACAGCTCAAAACAGCAGGGGTGGTTTTCCCCCTTGAACGCTCCATTGTCCCATGCTGCACAGTCAGAGTTTCCTCTTCATTGTGCTAATGCTGGGCATGGCCACAGAACTCCACAGGAGTCTAGAAGCCAACATTTTGGCTTCTTGTCATCCTCTCATGCCCTGACATCAACTCTAAATTTTAGAGCTGCACACAGTGACAGCAAAAACAGTAAAAAGCAACTCTTCCCCAAACAGCAGACAACTACATGACCTTAAGTCAGAGTAGCAGGTCAGCAGTTGGGGAAGCAAGTGAGAGCCAGGTGAAAAGAAAAGAAAGCACACGATCAGATCTGTTTCAACTTGCAAGCAGCCATAAAAGAGAACACCCGGTATTCCTTGTATCCTCTACAGTAACAGCAACTCATCAAATTGACTTGTTAATTTCTAGGGAAGAAAAAATAGTTGAGCAGGCTAACATTGTTACAACTCCAATGGCTGGCTGAATAATTTGGCATCTGCTGCTCCCCAGCACACATAAAACTGTAACAGCGGCAGCTAGAAAGAACAGCAGTCAAGCTAGAAAAACTTGCAGAGTTAGAAACTTTCTTCCAAGCTACAGTCAAGGAAGTCAGAAACAGTACTGGATTTCATGAAGGGTGACCTATTTAGATGTTACCAGATCACAAGAGAAACCATGTATTTGTGACATTAAAGTATTACCAGTGAGTTAATTTATCTGTCAGATTAAAGGAATCTGTAGAGATCTTCAGTATCTTCTGGAATCTAAACTTTTGGTCCCCTGCAACAGGCTCTTTTCTTCTTCCACCCAAGACAGATGCACCTACTCAACATAAACAGTGATCTTCAGATTTACATAAACACTGTAATCTCCTCCTTTAAAGTTCAAAAAAAAAAAAAATAAATCCAGTAACAATAGAAAGGAATCTACCCTAAGATAACACTGAGACACACCTTCCAGTCACAAGCACTTTCTCCCCTCTCATGGGTTTGATACCTCACTAACTAGCTGTAGCTTCTCCTTTTCATGGGATACCACCACACTTGGACAAAGCTTTGAAATCCCTCTGCTGATTTCTCTATTTGCGTATAACCCTCCCACACATTTTTTCACCCTAGTATCCACATTCCTCAACCCCCTAATGTTTCCTTGATCTCATTCCCACAGCAACACACTCCAACAGTGAACGTTACCACTGACTACTCAATAGGCACCCAGCTATGACTTCAGACTTGACAAAGTTTGAGTAATCAAACCAGATTTTAAATACAACATTCAGTTCATAGCACCATTGTCTCATGCAACTATTCGATGCTGCCTTGGTTAAGGCAAATACATTAAAAAGAACAACATAATCACCTCAAGAAATATTACATGTATGTTCAGAACTCAGTTGGCAAACTAGCCCCTGGAATGATCAGCATTCAAGTGGCTCCTGATGAGCATCCACCCACAAAATAGTTAACTCCCTGGTTTCAAACATCCAGCAAGCTCTGTGATCACGAAATCCCAAAGTTCTTTCCATTTTGTTACAGCTCAATTAGTTGATCTTCATCAGGGTCATGGGGTTGAGAAAAAATGAACTACTTATCTTGAAGTCCTTAATCTAAGTGATAAAGCACATCTAAGATTGGACTATTTCTTAGACCCATGCCAGCCTAACTTCTGATCCTAGATAGTGCTACCATTTAGTAGCACAAGCACGAAAGGTCTTGCATTTATTGATAAACATGTGTATACAATAATGTAGTATACAGAGCAATAGCAACAGCTAATTCACTGTAAAATAAAAATGCAGTTTTGGTCCCGACCTGAATTCCACCAATCCAGCAAATTCACACACACACCTCACAGTCTGCTGCTGTGGCCTGGAAATACAGTGCTTGTTTTGAAGCTATTGCTACATTTTCTGTCCCATCCCACACTTCACAACAGGGAGGACTTTCATTTATACTTGAACAAACCTGTGGCTATGTTGTGAACTGACTCAACTGACGTGAAAGAGAGGAAGAGAGCTCTAATCAGTATTCTAAGCTTGATGCCAGACACTTCTCAACACTGAGCCACAGCTGATGTCTCCAGAGATCCGTAATCTGATTGAAATGATTTGATAAAAACTCAACAGTTACACACACAAGGGAAAAGCTACATTTCTTGTTCTTTCTGAAAACATCTCTCGCTTCCTGAGACAGCTCTAACCATGGGAAAAAGACTTCTCGCCTGTCCTTCTTATTAAACTTTTCAAATACATTCACTAGGCCAAGCAACCAGGGAATGAGAGTGCGAAGACACACGTGACGGGTGTTTCTCCAGTAGACTAACCACAAGCCTGTCTGGCTTTGCCCCCCTATCCCGCAATACAACCATCTCTATCTTCAGCCCCTGGAGAGGAGCTGTAGCTCCCAAGCACGCTTTCATTAAACACACAAAACCAAAATGACAAAACAAAGGGATTTTGTTTAGGTAAAGCAGGTCAGAACCGTTATTTTGAAAGTAAGCATATAGCTTTAAATATTATTTAAGGGAAGAAAAGAAATCATGTAAAATTATCAGAAACTGATTAGAAATTGAAGGTGGATCTCAATGTGCATTCTAGTATTTCAAAGGAAATGAATCTGTTCACTGAAATCCACATTTGCTTCAAAATTTTAACACAGTATTAACTTACAGTACAGTTCTTCATGGTAAAGAGCTGTGTCAACTAGTGAAATCTACATGGTAATGTAAAAATGTATTTACTCCAGGGTACAGGATTACCATCCAGCAACAGCAGGAAACTTGTGTTAAGAGGTGGATACCAACCACAGCCAGTGGTGGGTTTTTTTTTCTTTTTTTAAATATTAAAACACACATTTTCCTATCATCCTGTAACACAGCCAATACACAAAACCTATTCAGCTCTGTGATGAACAGGAGCAGGCTCTGTCAACTGGCCTGGCAGGAGCACGCTGTCATGAGTGCTGCTCAGACTCAGGGCAAAATAGATGAGCTATAAAATGCCTCTAAAGTAGGTCTAGCCAGGTTTCTTCTGGCAGAAGAAACTATTTGTCATGTCCAGCCAGTTACTGGGCACACCTTCTATTCACCATATTAAAAAAAATTCCAGCCAGTTACTGGGCACACCTTCTATTCACCATACTAAAAAAAGAAAATCCAGCAGAGGCTGTTTTTAACTAACTTTACCTTGATTGTACAGAGACAATAATGCTGGTGCATTTTTCTCCAAATTCAGGCACATATTTTTATCCAGAACCGGTTTTAATAAACAGTTTTTCAGTCGTTCTAGCAAAGCATAATCCTGCATGCAAAAAAAAGTTGTCTTCTGGGGTGTAATCACAGGTTCCTTTCCCAAAGCTTGTCTCCATAAAACTGGTAACAAAATTCTACATTGAAGAGCCACAGATTATTAAGTCACATAGAAGTGCCAAGGCTAAATAAACATCAGTGCTTGAAAATTCACAAAACACCTTTAAGGCCTCTAGCCTTCTTGGCAGTTAGCTGAAGTACTTTCTAAACTATGAAGAGTTATCAGTAACTATACCATGTAACTTCAAACAATGTTTTAAGAGCACATTTACTGGTAAATAGTTTTCAGCTGCAGATTAACAACATTCTCCACCTGGCTGGACAAGAAGAGATATAACGCTCTTATCACATCATTTGGTAATACATTTAAAGAAAACTGCTATTTCAACCGTAATTCTTCCCAGACTGCACAATTTTTCCTATCCCCTCAGAGACAGAACCACAGTACTGGTTGCTATTCAAACACATATCTGAAGATCACTTTCAGTATCTGGGAGTTGCCAGTTTTGCTGGTATATCCAGTTTTTTCCCCCCTCAAATCCGGCATTTGGATGAGCAAATTAGACCATCTTCAGGAAATAATTAAGTCTGCCAATAAAGAATTCTTGTTGTAACAAGAAAGGAATGGTAAATTGATTTCCTAAGTACCAAATTATGCGGGATAACAGCTGATAAAAGTCCTGAAAATATATCTGCAGGGCTAACGAAAACGAGCACTGCTGTTAGCTACATTTCTCAAAACTGAGATGTGAATACTGACAGATGCTTGAAGTCACATTAAAGGAACAGACTACTCTTCCTGACGTAGATAAGTCAAGCAGCAGCCAAAATTCAGTATAACCAACAGTGTTATGGCAGGTAACAGGCCTAGAGAAAGTGTTGGAGCAACCAAAATTTTAATTGTGCCTTTTTGCATGTTTTCATGTTCCTGCCCACAAATAAAACCGAAGACCTTACAGATAACACTATTTTAGTCACCACTTAACCTGGTATCATGCTGTAACTGCTCAGTCCTTTCAACTGTGCTTACATATCCAAAGGCTAAAAAATGCAGTGATCACCTACCCTGTCCTTATACCATCTGCGCTTATTAACAATATAAACTTCATTTCTCAATGGACATACATAAACATGGAATTGCCAAAAGGCCCTAAGTAAATAAAGACCATTCCTCTATGACTCTTCCATATTCACTACAGCTATGACTTAAAACTCATGATTCCTACTGCAAATACTACAGCAAATTACCACCAGGTGCACCTGTTTATCCTGTAGTCCCTTGGTCAGAAATCCAAATAATCCATTTTTGCATATAATATGGAAGCCTCAAGAAAGTCTTTTCTATTTACAGATAACTCAAGCAGACTTGGCAGTATTTTAAATCCCTCCAGTTGCTCCTACTGAAGTTACTGAGTGAGTTAACTCCATTCAAGCACACCTTACTGCGTAACTCAACCGGAAGGCATCCTCCTCCTGATCTTAGATTTAAAAACACATTACTTAAAGTTACACTTTCTGACAGATTATAAGCAGTCCATCAGCATTCAAAAACAAACAAACCAACCCTTTTACTTCTCTAAACAGATGCTGCTTGTTTATTTGTTGTTTCTCTTCCTGTGCGGGCAGTTCCAAAAGCCCCGAGAAGCGCCCAGCTCTCCCACGCCGCCACTTTCACACGGACAACTGAAAGCCGGCACAGGCACACCTCACAGGCCGTTTGTCCGGCCGGCGAACTTTGCGTTACACAGATTTCCCCGAGAAGCCCGACCCGACAGCCTTGTCCCGCAGCACCG
>NW_009918553.1:0-14557 GCF_000696875.1 Nestor notabilis
TTATAGCAGCAAGTTATGAGCATCACAATAACTGCTTCTGTATTCTTTCTTTGGATGCCTTTTTCATTTACCAATTCTTTAATTAGGTGTAGCAAAATTAAGGGCAAACCCATCACCACCTCTTAAATCTCTGGAGAAGCTGGTTATTTGTCTGTTAATAACTGCATTAATTCTGCCTTAATAACTGCACAATTAAATAAATAATAACTAAATAATTAATTCTTCACCCTGCACATTCCCATTTGAGCAGCAAGTGAACCACATTGCTGAACCATCTAACATTCATCTGGAGCCAGGTATTTATTATGTCTGTTCAGGTCCCTGTTGACTCCATGGGTTTTGAGTCATACTTGGATTTCTGCCTGTCCTGTTTCCTTTCTTTCCCCTTTTCCCTCTTTTTTTCACTCTTTTTTTGGAAGCAGCCCAAATTACCAGCACCAGCAAACTCAGTCTGTTTGCTGCTCCTGAGTGAAAACGTATCTGCCATTATGACACTAGAACAGCACTCGCAGCAGCAGGATGGGCCCTATGAGGTGGTGGTTGCCAGGCTTCAAATAAGATATCAAACTTCAAACTTTGCCACACAGGAGTGTTTAAATGCCCTGTGGTACAGGAAGCCTAATTCCCATCTCTGTCCCACTAATCTGAAAGGGTAATGACTGCACAGTTGTTCTAGCAAAGTTCCTGATGCTGCTGTGCTTTCACGTGCGATCTTTCCTTTCCTGTCAAGTTCCTGTGTGGCATCGCTGTGTGGTATTACACAGCTGCTTCTCTTTACCCCAGAGATAGCTGCATTTCAGCAGAAGACAAAGCAATTGCTGTTCTTCAAGCATGTGAAATTTCCTGGGAGTAAAGAGCTCCTAATCTTCTGCCTTATTTGACTTTAAAATCTTTCTCAGACATCTGCAGATTTAAGAGCTGTGGTTTGGAGATTGGAAGGAGTGTGTCCTTAAATTATACTCCTGCACAGGACAAGTTCTTTTTGCCTCCCCCCCACCCAGAGAAATAATTTACTGATCTCTTCTCAAAGAGCTTGACTTTCAGGCTTAGTAAATCAGACTGAATGTTTGCAATTAAATTTCAGAGTACTGCAGGTCATTTGTATTTGAAATTGAAAAAAATAATAGCCTTAAGATTCTACCAGATGTGCTCCTTTTGCCTGCTCTTGGGATGAGTTATATTTAATTTGAGTTTGTGCTTATTCCTGATGATTTCCACTGTTATAGCAGAAGAACATCTGACCTAAATGAGATGTTAAAGAAAACCCTGCACAAAACACAACCCTACACCAAATGTGTATCTTTTCCAAGAAGGAAGGTGCTCTGTCTTAACAATATCGCATAACACTGAATGAAGACAATGAAGACCTTGATATGCAGGTGGCTGACTCTAGATTAGCCATGTGTTGTATGAAAGGTTGCTCCTTCTTGTCGCTGGGGAAGATCCAGCCATGAGCTGTTCATGGTTTCCAGTATTAGCCAAGCCAACTTGGAAAAGTCTCCAAGCTTCGAGGATGCTGATGTCCCAGATCCTCTGAGTTCATGTGAAATTCTCCTTCTCTGTAATGTCCATAGCTCCCTTCATCTCAGCAGGCTTCCTTCCTTCAAGTAAGGATTGCTGCAAGCAGGGGCTGGAGGAATCTCCACAGTGTGGAATAGGTATCTGATGTGAGAGGAGGGTTGTCTGTCATGAACAGGACAGGAGATGGTCATGACCGGCTTGGAGGGTGAGGTGGAGTGCTTCCCTACATGGTGGACATCAGATAACGGATCCAAAGACATAAATAGGTTAAAAGTCAGTAAATGCTATATGAGATCCTCAGGTTCAGAGGTGAACAGGTAAGAAGTGGTGAAAGGAGGCGTAAGTATCTTCTGAAGGTGTCTTAAAGTTTCTTTTGGTTCTGGTTTGCAGTGGTTAATTCTGCAAGTCTTGGTTTCATATCTGGAAGTTAGCTACTAAGACTCAATGAGATGAATGGTGCCTGGTGTGGACACTGAGCTGGACTGGGGCTGAGAGTATTTTAGCTTGGAGTATTTATCTTCCAGTGACAACCAAAGGCAATTGCTTATAACTTCTATTCCCTACCTGTCCTGCGAAGTATGTTAGTATGGGACTTGCTGTTTAATGTGTATTTCTGCAGTGTATTCACCCAGGTGTAGAGAGGCATGTCCTGGGTTTATTTTCTTTGTTCTGAATAGTTTAAATGGTCATTTAAACTCTGATTTGAACTAACTCGAACTGCAGTTTGCTCATTACTAACTGGAAAAACAAACACTGGAGGCAAGGGTCACACCAAGTGTAATAGTTCTGTGGACACAAACCAGTGAAGCACAATAGAAGATCTATATCTGGTGCTTTTTTTTCTCCCTTTTTTCTGTGTATGTAGTTGAATCCTTCTGACCTTTGTAGGTGATAATTTGGCACGTTAAATTCTACTGCAAGAGATTATTAAACCTTAGCTAAACCACTGTGTTATGAATGCACTGAGGACATTGAGCACCAGAAATACCATTCCAAAATGCCCATAGCCATTCAGCAGAGGAGGCTCATATGTCCATTATTCCCAGAGCTGGATAAAGGGATCTCAAACCTTGTTTCAAAGGCCACAGGAGACAGTGCCTGACCTTCCTTTCCATGTGTAAGCATTGTGTCAGTTCTTAGCAGTACTATTTGTAGGAATTCAGTGCTGATTTGAAGGTGGAATTTTGCAGTCTCCAACTTCCAGCTCTTGTTATGCCCTTGTTAACAATGTCAGAATAAAGTTTAGGGTGTTTGCACGCAAGCCTATGGAATGAATTAGCCCAAATCTGCTACCAAATGTTTCGATTTTACACTAGAAAAGCATAGGTGATGAGAATATTGCATTCTATTTGACTAGTAAATGCAATGGCCCAGTGGTACCTTCTCTAAAATGTCATAGCATGTCACTTCACAAGTGCCAGAGCTGACACAGCAGAGGAAGCTTCTCAAACTAAGACTAGCAGAGTCTGGCTACACACATGCTACAGGGAGAACAGCTATTAGGAGAATAAACTGTTTGATAATACGTATGAATGCTTTGGGGGGTGGGGGGAGCCCACCCCCAACAAAATCCTATCAAAACCCAGTGCGTGATCCAGCTAAAAAAGGTATCCTGGTATTCAGAATTCCCTGCGTTGTTCATTAGCTGGCATGTGCAGAGCTGTCTGTGCAGATGAATGGATGTGCTGTGCTCCATCACAGAGCAGCACGGGGGAAGCGGGAGCAGCTCCGCTGCTCTGGTGGGACTGGGAGCTGTGCTTAGCAAAGCCAGCTCTTTTGGTCCTTTTAATAAAATGACAGTAATTTGACAGTCATAAACATTAGGCTGTCACTGTAATGGAGCAGTTTGCAAATAATGTTGACATTATCTTCTGCTTCATGTCAGAACGTGGGTCCGCTTTATCAGCTGATTAATGGGGAAATTGGATGAAATCCTTTGAATCTGACAAAAAGGAGCTTGGATTGCACTGGGAGCGAGTTGGCTTTTGTTTCCCTCTGTTCCTTTTAAGTCTTGGTAGTGCTTTTTCATCTCTTCTCTTGGATTTGTTCTGTGGGGTTTTTTGTTCTGTTTTCTCATTTTGAGCATTTATGCAAAGCTGTGACAAGTTGAACATGAAACAGCGATGTTTAAACTACTGTAAGTACCATTTTAAAGTAAAAGTAAGTCCCAGAGTTGTTTTTCTGGAAATACACAGTTCTGAAATAATGAAGGCTTTGGTTTTGTTGTGGTTTTTTTGGGGGGGGGGTTGGTTTTTTTGGGGAGGTTGTTCTTCTTTTAAGTGCCTTCATCATTAACTTCTATCTACCTACTGTCACAGATCGTGGCTATTCCCACGTACTAGTGATGCAATACAAATTATGATTAGCCTTCCAGAATTCATTTTAGGGCTGAGGGAGTTAAACAGACATTTACCAGTGCTCTGCCAGGGATTTCTTCTGTCGTTGTAGCCCACCATTGTGAGCCAGGCAGCCTTCTGCACTCGGGTCCTCTCAGCCACATCCTCCCAAGTCTCATACTTCAGGATTTCCTCAAAATGCATCTGCCTTAAGCTAACAGGCAGCAGGAAGATTCAGACTTGGTATGCTTTTTGTAACTGTGTATGATCCAAATGCATTTCATGCCACTGAAGATGACAAACCAAAAAGGCTGTTGGACATATATGCAAATACCAAACAAACTCATCAACTGTCTTTTCAGAAGGGAAAGTAGCTGGTAGACCCCTTGGGAGGTGTTTGAGGAAGCTGCTGGAGACACATCTGACAATGATTTCTGTGCTGGATGTGGGGAATCACAGACCTTCCCATCTGTCCATTCTCCCGGATGGCTCACACAAAGGTAGTATCCACCACCAATGTACCTGTTTCACAGGGTCATTGGGTATTCAGGTCAAATGGGACCTCAGATCTCTATTCCAACCTCCTCAAAACCAGGTCAGTTATGGGATACTATAATACTGCTCGGAGCTCTATCCTTTTGTGTCTTGAGGTCCTCCAAGGGTGAAGAAGGCACAGAGTGCCTAAACAACCTGCTTCACTGCCTGGCCGCCCTCACTGGGGAAAAAACCTCCTGGTATCTAGTCTCACACTCCTGAACTGGTTGTCTCTTGTCCTCACCTTGCATCACCTTCTTGATGACCTTCCCATGGAGACTGTGGGCTGCTGTAAGGTCCCTCAAAAGCCACCTCTTCTCACACTGAACAATGCTCATCTCACAGCCTTTCCTCAGGTGTGTTCCAGCCCTGATCATCTCCGTGGCCTCCACTGAACTTGTTCTAGTCTGTTAATGTGTTTTCTGTATTGAGCTATTTAACTCACATTTAAGTCAGTGGAAATACAATACAAGTCAACCACTTAAAACCCTGTGGCCATGGCACCAAGTGCTCAGGCCTTTTCTGTGAATTACAGTAACTTGTCCTTTCCCTCCCTGAATCCTGTGAGCAAGAGGATGGGATTATCTTGCTTTCTGGATGAGAGATGCAAACGTATTACCCAACTTGGATGGAAGTGGTTTAGTCATTCAGTGGTAGTTATGGTTGTTACCTGGATCCTAAGTCCTTTTCCAGCTTTGCTGGACTGGACCTCAGAAATCCACCTGATTTCACTGGTATGGGGTTGCAGTTACCATTGAACTGGGAATGAGCGTCAGTAAATGCTCCCAAGAGGCACTTGACACCCTCTACAGGAAAACCAGCAGCCAATATTAAAAATGAATTAGCATTTCCACAGCACAGCCTTTGCCATACAACGTACAATGACCTTTACAGGCCAGAGAAGACTCAGTTTAATGTACTATATAATGCCAGATGGTAATGTCTTTCCTCACTTAGGTGGCGTGTGATTAAACTCAATTTTCTCAGCCACCAATTGACCTTTATCCATCTCCTGCAATTTAGTGAATGGAAGTTGGTAAAAGCTAACAGGGTGTGTATATATCATGTTGTGACAACTTGTCCTTATAGCAAGGTAATACTGGGCGATGAGGCACATCTGAGATGCAGTCATTTCAAGCAAATGTTGTTTTTGTCCAGATAAAGGAGAACTTGCTGAGATGCAACCAAGTTGTTGTTGTGTGTCCATAGTGTCTTACATGTATATTTTCAGCAAGACAGTGTTTATAACAAGCCTTCTTTGCATCGTCAGGCTGTGTTGGAAGGTGATCAGCAGATATTTTCCATGTAACAAAAGCAAGATGAGACATTTGTCATAACCTAGCTGGGGTCACAGTGAACATGGAGGGAATTTACCCTCCTTCTCCACCTTTGGAAATCAGTCTTTATTGAAAGGACATCCAGTAATTTATAATGTGCAGAGCCATAGTGCAAGAAATGGCCTTTGCACTATTCGTTCACCTCCTTGCTGATGCAGTGGCTTCATGTGATCTGGACTTCTTCTGGCCCTAGAAGCCTGGCAGATACAGATCTAAGGCCACTAGTGAAAGGAAGTGTCACAGTACCATCTTCTCCCACGATCCAGTGCATGTGCTACCCAAAATAGTAATGGCAAGTAGATTACTGTATCTTGTTTGCCCTATCGCTATACCCATGCCAGGGGGAGGACTAGTTGATATTGCTTTCCAAAATGCTTATATTTGTTCAACCTGAAGGGAGATTTATTACTTAGAATTACTATTTATTTCACTGTGAAAGTTGGAATTTCACAAGGTCCCAGCATGTGTGTGTCACACTTGTCTTTCCTGGTAAGACTTCTTAAGAAAGTGTTCCTGTTTCTTGTGAATGTTCCTCACAATAACTGTGTCCAGGGGACAGTCTTGGGATACCAGATCTTGAAATGTGGTTTAAATGAAAGCTGATTTGAGCTCTCCCTATGGAACATGCTGTGGTTAACCCTGTAATCCAGGACTGCAAACACAGCATTTAAAGGGTATTTTTGAAATGAAACAGCACATTTTAAGTAATTGGGTGTTTTGCTTCTTCAGCTTTTCACCGTATTTCCCTTCTGTTGAAATCACCTCTAAGGTTTTATCATGCCCCATTCCTATGGACTTTTCTCTTCTTCCCTTGGTCATCTTAACTCTGCTCACAGTGTCACGAGTGATGCCTGAAATTTCTTCCCTATTACTGCAGTTGTCTCTCAGAGCTTTCCTTTGGCAAAGCTTTCCCTAAGATGGCTTTATTTTCTCTCCAGACCCCAAAGATGCCAGCATATGGCACTGAAACACAGCCACTGAATTACTGTCTCTTTTTGTGATAATTTAGTTTAGACTTTTGGACTATATCTATCCCAGCTAATTGAATGGCACCAGGGAATGTTCCCAGGGACAGGAACTTGATCGCCTGTCCTGTTAAATGGTTCCTGTTATGATTTCGTGGTCCCAGCCAGCTGGCACTCTCCCATATGCATCCTGGACACAGTTTGGGAATCAGCACAGACCAGGGACAATTCCCAGTTAGCAGGTAGGAAGTGCCCACTGTTTTTCACAGGCTGAGGGAGTTTTAACAGTACAGGTTTAGGCCAGTCTGTGCCAAAGAATGATCCCAGGCACATGTAGCATAACTATCAAACCATATTGTAACCCAACAGCAGTGTCTCCCTTTCCTTCTTTACCTAAAAGGAACCCCATTTATTGTTAGTTCTTAAACTTAGGTGTTTTTTTAACATATATAACACAGCTTGGTAATCACTAGAGCTACTGTTGTCTGTGACAGCTGAATTGGTGCTGTTGATAAATACATATTGCCTTCCAGCCATTGATTATGCAAATACATGTGTATATTGCATGTATATCTTGGACCTGCTCCACAGATGAATCAGGACTGTGTAGTGAAAATGCCCCACTGCCTAGACAAATAGCTTGTTGCAGCAATTAGAGGTATATAATGAATAAGAAAGAGAAGGGAGGACTTCTTACTTCCCATAGTTGAATACAAGCGGGGTCTTGTGAGAGCAGAGTAAAGGAGCAGGATCACCTCCTTCCACCTGCTGGTCATGCTCCTTTATCAAGTGGACTGTGTCTCCTTCTCTCAGAAGGCCTAGAGAGGCAGTCCCCTTCCCATGCTTGCAGCATCCCATCTTGCTTTTCCAGGTGACCACATATTCACCCTTGAGTAGTGATTGCTTGTAGTGAAACACTGCCTGTAGCATGCATCAACCATACTTCCATGCGGATGTTGTGGCTTTGATACCAAATGCAGATGATCTGAATTGGATTGCAAACTATCCTGATTTCAGTGCACTGGCAGGAAAGGTGCAGCAATACATAGAATTTCAGTTCAAAATAATTCCATTTTCAGGAAATGTGTAGTTCGGGATTAAGAATTCTATTTCATCCAATAAGGACCAATTTCTGTATCATTTAAATGGAACAAAATTTTTGTTTCTCATTTCAAGCATCTATTAATATTAAAATATTGTTAAAACAACCCTGTGCTCCGGAGTTGTGCAATGAAATGTCCCCAGAATGTAGTATCAAGGATAGCAAGTAATATTGATTAATTTTATGGTACAGGTTACAGTATTCGCTTTAGAGAGTCACTCAATACTAGTTATCAAAATACACGTAGAGGAGAGGTGAAGGTTATGAAACTGCCTGGAGAACACAGCTCACAAAGTGAACTCAGCTCTGAGTTCTGTGCATGACTTATTACTTCTAATAATGTAAATATGTGCCTATTAGAGGCCCTATTGATCGTATTTCAAGTCAAAATTAACAAAGGTGGTAAGACACAGAAAATAGTAATAGCCTGTTAAGCTAGGTAACAGAAGTGAATGTTTGAAAGTCACTAGTAGAAAAGCCTTATTCTGCCCACGTAGTACCTATAGAGTGGCAGGGAAGGAAAGGTAGGATCTTACATGTCTGAGATTGGTACCACAGTGGGTATTACTCAAAACTTGTGTCTTTTCTTTTTAGTGCTACTAGTACTTTTCTCATTGTCCTTAACATCTAACATGTTTTGTCACAGTTGTTGTTACTGATGTACAATAACTTCTACTACAAGCAGTTTACTGAATGGAAGGCAGGTAATAAGGATTTTCTCTCTGATACAACCACATGCAATTTGATTAATCCTTCTCACCTTCTGTTTTTCCTTGTATCGCCTTTCCTCTGCATTAGAAACATGCATCTGCAATGGCTACTTACCTCATCTTGTGCTGACTGATCTTCCCACTGCAGCTGCAAGCCTTACTATAAACCAACTGAATAATAGCTCTTACACACCAAGAAAGAATTTAACTTCTGTCTTAGTAAAAAACAACCTCCTCCCTTAATAACAAATAAACCACAGAAACATCCCTTCCCCAAAAAACCTACTGGTAATTTTTAAAGTTTCATATTTATTAAACTGCACAGAAAAATCAGGCTGTCTGGAAACCAGAGTGTTATTTTATACATGATAACTTGAGTCTGGACTATACCAGTGTCACTGGATTTACATTGCTGTTGGCAGTTACTGGAGGTGAGCATGGCAATGAGGGAGGTGGACCGTGTCCCCCAGGTGATGAATGGTGGAGGTCACTCTTTAAGTTTCTTCCTGCCAGCTGGAAGGAGAATCCCATCCTTCCCACAGATGGATGTGGTCAGACAGCCTCCTGCAGCTATGGGTGCCCACCCAGTCACACCAACCTGCACTGGCTGTGAAGAGCTGGAATTCTTCTAAAGAGCAAAGGTAAAGAAGCGTGGTCTGTAGAATGGAAATGAGCACACTGAGCTCTGTCACTGTGGTGACTGTCTGTGTCTAGCAGGCTAGAGGATTCATTTAGCTGGTGCTGGAAACACATGATACACTGAATTACAGGAGGGAAGAAGATGGAAACTTGGACCCACCTGAGCCCTGTAAAATTACTTTTCTCCATGATGTGGCAGCTTTGTCATCTTTTACAGTGACTTACGGGTGATAACAAACACCCTCTACGTGGAGGCTACTCTAACTCTCCTATTGATTTTTCCAAGTCCTGTGTGCTTGCTTAATAAGAAAAATGTTGCTTGAAACCGAGTCTGAGAATCTTAAAGATGTTATTTACTGCTTGAAAGGTGAGCTGGATTATGATTAATATGGTAAATAGCGAAAACCTAATAGAGTCAATGCTTCTTTATATCTCTCAGTGGTCTAGTCCTGGTGCGGAGAAGAAAGTAGCACTCAAGCCTCAGTTAAAGACTCTCAGCTTTCATGTTTGTGCAAGAGATTTGGATTTATTTATTAATATCTACGTGCAGGCCCCCCTTCAATCACAGGAGCTTATGTCACGCTGCTGCACAGAATGGGGAGAGAAACTGCTCTCCATCAGGTACAGCCTCCTTTGCCACTTCTTGCCCCTTCCCAGGGTCAGTTGTAGCACTGGTCGCCTCAGGCACCCCCCTCCCTTTTGGTCATCAGCTGAGTAACATGGTGCATGTTTTCCTCTGAGCAGATCAGAGACTTTTTTTACAGGGCATGGTATTGAATTCATGATAGTTCCTCTACCTCTTTGCGTGGGGAGGTTGCGACAGGCAGGGACGTTGTGGCATCAGTGTAGCTCAGGAAGAAAGGTACGAGAGAACCATGTCACCCTCTCCCTCTTCTCCTCTTCTTCTTCCTTCCCTTTTTAACCAAATCACATCCCACCAGTGCACCACAACTCTTAGCAATTCCCTTAGGAGTCACCTTAGGATGGAACTAGACAGGGACCCACCAAACACCTCTTGCCTCCCTCCACTGGAAACGGAGGATCGCTTATCACAAGTCTGCGGAAGATAAAGCTGCTTCTTTGCAGATGAGGCAAGATGGATCCCAGCCCGTGGCTTCTGCCCTTCCTTGCTGCCTCTCAGAAGGGTCTCCAAGGCTCCCTGTTAGCCATGAAGCTGTTGCAGGAGGCCTGTGTGGAGTCTTTCCTGTAGAATACACAGGAACAGGAGTTCTTGCTATCGATTAACAACAGCTCAATAGAAGTGTTTAAGGTAGTGGAGCTTTACTGGAACCACAGGTGCTCCTGGTGCTGCTGCCTCTCAAAGACAGAGCACCGTTCATTACACACTTCCTGAGCTCATCTTCCTTTCTCTCGAGATCACAACATGCATTTGTCATGTTGTGCAGGAGTCTACAAACACCAATGCTTGCTTTGATTTTCCTCTTGGCATCCCAGCTGGGCAGTGATCTGTTGTCTTGTCATGCTGAACTACCACCTTGTTTTGGTATTTTTTACACGGCGATACAGTATTCCACAGCATCTTACCTTGGAATAGGAGCTGGTCCTAAATAGGTGGAAAAAAGCTGTTAAAAACTTTTTGTTAAAATGGAAAAATACAATGAAATTAGAAAAATGAATAAGCCTTTATGTGTTAGTACTCGGAATTCATCTACAGTTGTGGCTTGGTTTTAAATCACATTTAAACTGATGGTAGCTTTTTGTACTGTCAAAATGTACAAAGTTACCTACCAAGATTATTTTAATAATCTTATTATTTTAATAATCTACTCAAGTAGTAAAAGTTCTACCGTGTTCCAAACAGGACTGGAAAGAAATTCAGTCAATCTAAAAGACCATTGATTATTACTGTTTTTTATGGATGCTGGGAGGAAGTTGTGATGTGTGTGGTGAACTCTCACCAGAGATGTTTGGGTCTTCAGCTGGGACTCACTCTGCTGAAAAATGCCAGGACAATTCAGTAGCATCTCAGTGACACTGTGATGCGGTCATGAAGCACAATGAAAATGCAAAAGAACTCATGATCATTGATTATGCCTCTCGGAGAGAGCGATGGAAGACATAAAACGCAGGGAAGATGTTCATAAAACAGGAAGTTCAGGAAGAAGTTCTTTACTATGGGGATGGTGACGCACTGGAATGGGTTACCCAGAGAAGTGGTAAATGCACCATCCCTGGCAGTGTTCAAGGACAGGTTGGACAGAGCCTTGGGCGACATGGTCTAGTGTGAGGTGTCCCTGCCTATGGCAGGGGGTTGGAACTGGACAATCTTAAGGTCCTTTCCAACCCAAACCATTCTATGATTCTTCCCCATCCCACTGGGGGTGTGAGTGAATGGCTGTGTGGTGCTGAGCTGCCCAACCCCAAACCACAACAGTTTGTCCCCGTGGTTGGAAGATAGATGGCATGGGAGACTTCTACCTCATCTTCTTCAGAGGTGGATGGGAACTGTAAGATGACAAATGACTGCTTCACTGGTGATTTGTGTGAGAAATCATCCACAAGTTTTCCATTTGTTTCCCAGGGCCAGAAATAAGAGCCACCAGTTCCAGTAACCAAGTGATCCAGGAGCTACCAGCGTGCCAGTGGTTAGGTATACAGCTGTGTTAGGGCTCGGGAGGCAGTTTCTGGAACAATTACATCAGTAATAACATCAGTTACAAGGGACAACGCTGTAGCTAAGAACACATTGTGATTTGTATCTTGAGCATATTTTCACTGAGATTATAAATGAAAACTGTGGCCTACAATTAATCCCAGTGTGTTAAGTGAAGAGAATCATGTTTAGAAGGATTAATTTAGCTTTTTTTTCTTCCCTTGAGCTTCACAGACTATTTGTATTCATTATAAGATAAAAGATAAATGCAACGAGGTTTCAGCTGGGTTCAGATATGAACTGAAACACCTGCATAGGCTACCTGCTTGGAAAGCAGTCTGACTTCTCGAGAGCATGAGAAGTTTTTCCTCAAGTGTCCCAAGTCTAACTTGCGATGGTTTTGCATTTTATATTTAAAGGTATTTTGTTGTGTGGTTTTAATCTCAGAACACTTAGCTTCAAACTGGACTGTAAAAACTCACAGTCACCCAAAAGACTCTTCTAGATGGCTAACAGAATATATCCCCACATGCGTGTTTCTTCTGAACTCTTCTTCAAGCTTACTGACGCTTTCCTTACCATAACTCTCGTGTGAGAAATGGCAGTGTCCTTTTTCTTTTGACCTTTGTTCTTTTTGTTACCAGATCCACTCTGCCAAGGCTTGTCCTCCTTTTCCCTCCCTGTCTGTCTGAATGGCTCATCTGTTGTATCCCTTCGGGCATTTAACTTCTGGGTTGTATGGGCAGAGACTCAGTTGCTGTGATTTAGAATTATAGCGTCTTGTCTGAAGACACTCTGATCCCCAGTGATGGTCTTTCAGCATTAATTCTGTCTCATCTAACAGGCAGCTCAGGAAGTACCTGAAAATATATTAAGCTCATAGCACAATGTTTCATCCCAAGAGAATCTGATTTAAGACTGAATCTCTGGTTTTACTGTATACTTCCTTGTCGAACAGTTCAAGTTAAGGACAAAGTGTCAGCCTAAATTTACCGTCTTTGGTTATCTCCTGTCACAGTCTTCATGTTATTTTTATGTAGTTTACTTAGACATGCAACAAATAAAGGTAATTTCCTTCTACTTAGAAGAACTTATACCGCTTTAGTTTTAAGCAATCTTACTGCTGGACAGGCAGCTCTGCAGCCTGGAATTTTATTCCAGACTTTATCATGCATGGTGTGTTTGTCATTGATGGTGCACAAGCAAATGCAAAGTGTCAAGGCAGCTGCTCCTGATGACCTCTTCAAAGAGCTATATCTGAGCTGAGGGGCAAGAACACATGCACTCCTGTCTAAATGCATGCTTGCCCATTAAGATCTGAGAGAAATGGTGAGAAACAGCTGGTAAGGAAGGATGAGGCACAAAGCGCTGTATTGGTGATAGAACTGCAGCTGGGGAAAGTCTTGGGATGGAAGTGATGGATGGCTGCAGGTGTGTGTTCATGAGGATAGAGCTCTTGGTCTTAGATGATGGGAGGCTTGGACACAGGCATGGAGTTCTGTTCTGAGGAGAGGGAGTGAGAGTGTACTGAGAATATGGAAGGTTGACTGGTCTTATATGTGTAAATTGTCCAGAACAGAGCTCAGAATGGACCTACAGCCATGGTGGTACCCAGACAAGCCGTATCTGAGAAGCTCTTGCTTATGCAAAGTCTTCTTCCAGGCCATGCCACAAGCTGACTGGAGAGGTGAAGGTGGTTTATCCCCCAGACTGGGTGTGCCGGCTTTATGGTGACCCTTGTCTCTACCTTGCACAAGAGATGATGCTGTTAACACGAGGAATTAAGAGGTGGCTGCCAACCTACCATGCAGGTGGCATTAAGCTGATTTCAGAAAGGGTAAACAAGGACAGGGGTAGCTGATACTGGGAAGCTGGAAGGCAACTGCATGGAAGCTGCACCTCACTCCTTCAGGAGGTGGTTCTGTGGAAGTGCAGGAGGCTTGAAATGAGTGTGCCAGAACATCTGAATATTTAACACCAGCCAACTTTTAAAATCAAAAATAAAGGTACATTAAAAGAAATACCATGAAGGCACACAGGAAGACTGCTGTTTCCAGCTATCCTTAGGGGCAAGTGAAATACAGGGAATTTCATATAATGGGATTTTTCAGTATCAAAACCAAAAGGAGATGAAATAACTATGCAATGTCAGAATGCTAAAAAAAGAGAGAAAAGTGTCCAAGAATGACCTCTTCCAGCCTGGGTTTTATTCTTCTTGGAAAGCCTTTTTTAAGTAGCAGATTTGAGATCAGATTCCTTCTCCCTCTAAGGTAGAGTTAAACCTGGAAGTTTCTTCTGCAGTTGTTTGTTTCGACCTCGGTGTATCCTGTAATGACTGTGACTTTGTGTAATATGTGAAGCACATTGAAAGCAAAAGGGTTCATCAGAGAACCCTGCATTAAGATTCTTCCTGTCCCACTGGTCACCATTCTGTATGCTTGGTGACAATGACAGTGATTGCACCAGAAATGCATCACTTGCTACTTGGTGCCTGCATCACTGGCAGGGAAATTTCCTCTTTATCTTTAGGGATTAGCCAGAAGAGTGGAATTTCTAGAAAAAAGTGAATTTTGGGATGAAGTAAGGAGTTGTTTCCTATGCTGTTAATACTTGTATGAGTGAAAAATAAAAGTAGCACTTTCCCAATAAGATTATAGTAACTTTTACAAGATGAATCCTTTGAAAAAGCCCTGAGACAAACCAAAACCCCCAAACAGAACAGATTTACTACAGAAGTAAAGAAAAACCCAATCTGTTTCAAAATAGTTATTCTGGACTCAAGTGACATAACCTGCTGAA
>NW_009918553.1:14588-66094 GCF_000696875.1 Nestor notabilis
AAAAGCCAGTTTAGGATGAAAAGTGGCACAATCCGTAGAGAGAAGTGTCACAATCAAATTTCTCTGCTCTGTACATAGGCACATTCAGATTTGTACAACAAGACACAGTATAGGAGGTCCTGCAAAGCAGAACTTCTTTGCCATTTCCATGGCTTGAACCCAGTAGGTGAGTGATTTAAACAAGCTCTCTGGATTTCCAAGTACATACATAATCACAATGGGAAATGCACTGGAAATTTTTCTGTTCATGCTACACTGGGTTTATCTCACCATAAAGACATTTTGCAATGTCCTTTTCTCAGGATTGGTGCTGAAATTTCATTCTAGCTAATGCTTTGCATAAAAAAGGGCATATTCTATGACACATGAAGTTGGCTTTCCTGCCAGTTAGAAGAATCAGCCCTGATGGAGGAGAAAATGATAAAGAATACAAAACTATGTATTCTTGTCTTGGAAATGTCAGTAGTGGCTTTTCCTCTGTGGGAGTGAAAACGTGGGGGAGAAGCTATTTGAAATTACCTAATGAAACAAAAGGGAATGGACATGCTGGCAGCAGCTGAAGCAGGGATGTTGTAACAGGGGAAGTTCAGGTTAGATCTTAAGGAAGAAGTTTTTCACAGTGAGGGTGGTGAGGCGCTGGAACAGGCTGCCTAAAGGAGTGGTGAATGCTCCATCCCTGGCAGTGTTCAAGGCCAGGTTGGACAGAGCCTTGGGCAACATGGTCTGGTGTAAGGCATCCCTGCCTATGGCAGGGGGTTGGAACTAGATGATCTTAAGGTCCTTTCCAACCCAAACCATTCTGTGATTCTATATGGGCCTTGCTCACTAACCTCACTCCTGCCTGTACTACATTGAGAACTGTTGCCTGATGATAGCAAGAAGATGGTAAATTGTAATTGCTGCTACTGATTGGAGAAAGATTGCAGCCACACTTTGTGCTAAAATAACAATAATAATACTGCTTTTTGCCTCATTTTGCCTTTCCTGCCTGGTCGCACTACTTGTAATTGTTGTTTAAGTGAAGACATGATATCAATCAACATAGTGAAAGTACTGCAAATTCCTACCTGGACACTCCAATTTGAATCAAACTTACTTCACATTAAGGAATAGCATCTGGTGAAATGCTAACACTGCTGGTTTGCAATACTGTAGGGAAGTTGATGCAGGTGTATGTTAATACGGTACAATTAGGTTAAAGGTGTGTTGCCAGGGTCTGTACATGGGCTTCCATCTGAGTAGTGTATGACTAGTACCTTTTGGCTAAAGGTTGCTGCCCTTTTAGCTGAGAAGTGTAATTCATTCTGTGAATGGTTTTGGCTGAAGGAGTCTGGGTGGGGAATTCTTTCATATAACATCTGACACTTTGAAACTTCGTTTTGTTGCTTCTTAGAGGAAAACTAACAATTGAAAATTATCTGTGAAAGGGCACTGAGCCCAGACTGGAGCTGGGGAACAGGAGCTGTGGATACCCTGGAGACCCTGGGTGCACAGTGGTCTGCACTGGTTAGCAGGCAGGGAGTTTTGGCTCATGAGGAGCCACAAAGTGACTCTGTGCTCTGATCTTGCCCTCTCTGGAGCTGTCACAAAACTGGGAATCAGCAGAAACTTTGGTAACCTGTTCAAGTGGACTGAAAGATTTGGAATAGGCAAACTGGTAGGGTACGTGAGAAGCTCGTAAAATCATCTCCTCAAAATTGGACAATTCTGGCTAATCAGCAAATTCTGATAAGAAAGAAAATTTAACCTTCTTTTGGTTACACTCTCTTTTATCTGTACATCTGCAGGAAGGAAGGAGTTCTTCTTTTGGCCAGACATTGCCAATAAATAATACTAAACACCATTATCACTCAGACCAGTGTCCTTGACGTTAATGGGATAAAGCATCCATTGGCTTTAATGGAAGTAAATTCAAACTCATCTGTGGTTTTCCAATTTCTGTTCACTGCTTTTATCACACAGAGGAATTGCTAAATGTTGCTAAGAGGTTAGATTAGCAGAAGGGAAATGGAGACACAGGAGATGAGATCCCATATGGGTGAGCTTGACTCACCAGAATACATAATCAAGTGTTTATCTGCTTTTGCTGGCTAAAGAGCTATTCCTGTGTCTTTAAAGATGTTCACCTAGGTCCTGATTAATCAAGGTAATCAACCAAGATAAATCAATTAATCTATCAGGTTTTCATCAACAGTGATATTAATAGACAAGGGGTATTGAGGGCACAGTCCGGTTGATCTAATCCTAGTTTGGCCATGGATGTGTTTCAGACAACATCCTGCCCCTGAGAAGGTGCAAGAAATCCACCACTTTTTATGTACCAACTCTGAAGAGAGGGCTTTTGTCCTTCCCCCTAGAGACAATTATGGCTCTTATTGACCATGAAGTTTTATGGCCTTTATACTATTATTCCCCCTTGCTTCTGCATGCAGATTACAACCAAGCCTCAAGGGCATGTTGCCAAATCAAATGCAGGAAGGAGAATTTATTTTCCTTTAATGATAATAAGATAATATTTGCATATACCATAACATGGTGCAGGAGATCAGAGTGCTCAGTTCTGCACACCTGATCTTGAAGAAAAAAGGGGTGCATGTGCAACTTAGTGGTTTTGTTACAGTCTTATGGACGTTGTCTGCAGGCAGCTCCACCTCTGCTGTTAGCTATGTTCAACCTGATGATTCTTCACATTCTCCATGTACAAGATTAATGAGTTAACCCACAGAAGGTTCCTGTTTTCTTTAATTTGGTAATACATCCATCTGTCAATGCAGATTTTCCCTAAATCCTCTGCATCTGTGAACTATCCATTTTCAAATAACCTTTTTAACTGTGGATCATCCATCACCTTATATTTTACTTCAAATGCAGATTAAGACCTAGTATCTTCCCTGATTTTTCCCCCCCTCTTTTTTTCTCCTCAAGTGTGGTTCGGGATCACCTTAAGATACTTTTGGTCATCTACATGTTCCAAGATTTCTCAGCATCCCTGGAAATCCAAGTTACTCAGCCATAACAAAAGAATAAGTATTTGTAATGCTTCTGTAATTACTTATCACTACTATGTAATTACAACAGTGTTGTTGGTACTTATCAAACTTGTTTAAATTGTTCACATTGCTTTGGGCTGCAACTTGGCACAAGCAGAGGTGATCTCCTTTGTTTCTACCTGGAGGGAAGCTTTCTGGTGGACTTTGCTGTGTTGTCTCACCTCTCCCTGCCCAGAGCAGAGGCTGGAGGGGATGAGGGGCTGCTGCTGAGCCTCTCGCAGTGGTACCCGGCTCCCATCCACTCCAGGTTGTTGCTAAGGAACGCCTGCTGCACATACCAGCAGCGCCTTCCCCCACACTGGCTCCAAGGGCTTCGCTCCCTCTCCTTGACTCCACACACAGGGAAGCACCAGCTGCTGCTGCTGCAAGTGTATGGAAGCTTTTCCTCTTGCTTTCCCCCATCCCCAATCACTCTGTATATCCTTCAGAATTTAAGCACCTGCTGCCACCCCAGAGGCAGCCTTTTAACATACTCCCTCCCCATCATGTTAATGTCAATCCTTACAGAGCTTTTCCCTTGGGCTTACTTCCTCGCCTACTTCTCCTTGATGCAGTGATTCAGGCCTTGAGACCCAAATGGTTTGTGCGTGGATTTACAGTGAAAGGGTGAGAATTCATGTAGCAAGTTCCCTCCCTTCTCCCTACACAAATGCATGAACTAGTCCCTTACAAGAGCTGTGATCTGGATCTCATAATTCATGTATGCTTGGAGGGAAATAAAAAAGCATGCGTCAGACCAGCCTCATACTTTAATGATTACTCTGTTTGAATTAATTATACCCTTTTTTGTACCTTCTGAAAGGTCTCTGGCTGATGGTGTGAGATTTGATTTTACAAGAACAGAAAAGCCGACCACTCGTGATTACGAAATGATCTACAGTTGAGCAAAAACTGAGAGCTAAGAAAAAGTTCATATGCAGAGCACCCTACTATGAATAATCTCCTTATTTCTAATGCCACCCAGCCATGCAGACTTAAAGATAAGTACAGATGAACTAAGAGAGGCTGAACTTATTAAATGTAATGGAAATGGACTTTAAATTTGGTGAATCAAAATTTTGCATTAACTTTTTTTCTTTAGTACACTTAAATTGCCTCCGTAGCAGTTCCATTTTCCTCATCAAATCAGTTAAGTGGGAGATGAAGTAATGTAAGTTCTGACCTATCAAGGGATCACACCCTTCAAGATGGAAATGTGGAAATAGGCTGTTGCTGGTGCCAGGGGGAAGTGGAGGCTTTTATTCTTCAGAAGTTCTTCTGAAAGGAAGGTTTTTCCTCCAGTTAATACAGTGTTATCCACTGTATCCTAACAATTTCTTTCTGTGTCAGGTCCTACAGGTCATTTTATTCCCTACTTTGGGCCGCACAGAAAGGGACTTGGGGCATCCATAAGCTGGGAGAGAAGGAGGCTTAGGGGAAAATATGATCTGTGTCATAGAATCATAGAACAGTTTGGGTTGGAGAGGACATTAAGATCACCTAGTTCTAACCCCCCTGCCATGGGCAGGGACACCTCACACTAGACCATATCGCCCAAGGCTCTGTTCAACCTGGCCTTGAACACCACCAGGGTTGGAGCATTCACAACTTCCTTGGGCAACCCATTCCAGTGCCTCACCACTCTCACTGTGAAGAACTTCTTCCTTAGATCTAACCTGAACTTCCCATTTCAGTTTGAACCAGTTACCCCTTGTCCTATCTCTACAGTCCCTAATGAAGAGTCCCTCCCCAGCCTCCTTGTAGGTCCCCTTCAGATACTGGAAGGCTGCTATGAGGTCTCCATGCAGCCTTCTCAGAGCAGTTGCAGGAAGCTTCCCATAATTGATGTTTAATGCAGCTCATTGTGTGACTGGTTCTGTCGGCCTGGAGGGAGCAGGAAGGCTGGGAGCTCCTCTGAAGTTTTCTGGGAAAGCTGTGGCACAGCATGGGCTTTGCAAAGACCACGGAAGGGGGAGTCTACCTGTCTCCACTTGCCCCCTGGCCAGGGCTGGGAAGGCTGCAGCCCTCTCCTGGAGTTGGTGGTCTTGTAGCCATGACCATGTCCAGAGACTCACAGCTCATGAGCGGCACAGCATGGAGTGAGAGGAAATGTGGGAGATCCATGGTGAGGATGGATAACTCCCTCCTGATCTCACACCTATCTAAATAAAAAATCCTATTTTTTCTCATAAAGATTGCAGTACCTCAGCAGCAACAAAGGAAACCAAACCACACAAAACACAGCGTGATTCGAACCAGACATTAACCAATAATGTAAATATTGCAACACTTAAAAATCAGGAGATTTTTCATAGGAGAAACCACCCTGAGGAATCGCAAAGGTTGTGGTGGTGTTTGTGTCTTTTCTTTTTCTTTCATTCCTTTTTAATTTGTTTCACTTTGAAAGGAAACGTAAAAACTCCAAAACTCCTTTTAGTAATACCTCTGTTTTAAATGTCCCCATTTAGCAAGGATGTGAAAATGTTCAGTGTTTTTAAAGCTTTGAAAGGAAACGTAAAAAACCCAAAACTCCTTTCAGTAATACCTCTGTTGTAAATGTCCCCATTTGGCAAGGATGTGAAAATGTTCAGTGTTTTTAAAATCCACAAACCTATCTGAAAGTTTTGGCCTTCAATAAAAATACTTCTGTATTTAAAATCAATTCAGTCTCATCTACGTTTTCCATTGTTATGATTCCATGAATAAGAGAGTGTGTGAACAGCTTGCCACTGGTCACTGTCCTCATGAGTCAGATGTCCTTATGTATTAGCAGGTTTGGGTGCTGTAAGCACTGTGATTCTTGTCTTAATTGAAGCACTGGGAGTAATTTTGAAGGAAACTGGATATTTTTAATGAGATGTTTCATACTTCTAGGGTATCTTCCCGCAGGAGGACTCTTCGTCTTGGTTGTAGGTTGAGCCCAGTCTAGTCTAAACCAAGTTGTCTCTTGAAGTATATACCTCAAGAAAGCTGATGATAGCATCTAAAGTATTTCTGTTCAGCTACTAAAATAGAGAAGGAACCCAAATTGTATGAGGTGCTCCTGCCCATGGCAGGGGGGTTGGAACCAGTTGATCTTAAGGTCCTTTCCAACCCAAACCATTCCATGATTCTATGAAATTGACACCCCATTTATCCTCAAAGGGTTAAGATGTTGATCCAAGGCTCTGGACCGTACTGTGTAGAGATCTCCAGGCTGGTTTGTATGGGCCATTTTTGAATCCAGAGTAAGACAGACAACATTTGTGGTGCTGAGCCAAAGAAATCCACTGCGTTGGTCTCTGCCCCATGCCATGAGGGTGTATTGCGGTCAGAGCTGCTTTGCAAATCTGGGTCCTTTAACCCTGTTGCATTGGGAAGATGGGTTTACTTCATGATGTGTGGACATGGTTTGTCTTCTTTCCTGTTTTGCTTATGCAGCTTCTGTTGTTTGATGATAGCAGAGAATGGGGAGATGGGGTGTTAGGCTTCGTTTTCACTTGATCTTCATTTCCAATCTTTTTTCTTTAGGATGCATTGATTATTGATATGGCAAAAGGACAGAGCCTTGGGCGACATGGTGTAGTGTGAGGTGTCCCTGCCAATGGCAGGGGGGTTAGAACTAGGTGATCTTAAGGTCCTTTCCAACCCAAACTATTCCGTGATCCTATAGCTCCTATCTTCGTTAGTTAAACTTCCAGGCAGCCAGAGACATTTGTATATGAGAAAACAGTCCCAACCACTAGCACAGGGAGATGAGAAAACTACAGTTAAAGTATCAGTCTAGGTGGATGGTGAGGATTATTTGACGGTTCCAGCTCACACCCCACAACAAACCAGGACGGTGGCTTTTGCCTCTCGTTTCTCTGATCCCGCTCCCACTGTTGCAAAGATACAAAACAAAATAATCGTGTATTAAGGCTGCCAAGTTCTTATTCCCTATCCTTAACCAAATTCCCCTAATATCCATGCTAAGGAACTGATTATAGGGTATGCTGTTGGTTGGTGGTTTTTCACCCCCTTCTTTTGCCATCTGTCTGCTGTGAATACATCTGAAATCCCTGGCTTCACCAGCTAAAATGTACTCAGCAACTCCTTTTTTTTCTCCCCTCTTCTAATTATCCTTTTAATTTGCTTCTGCTCAGCTCCCACACCTCCTCCCCCTTAGCAGATTGTTTATATTTTTCCAAAGAGCTTCTGAGAATTGCTTATCCTGCTCTTTGCACCCTTTCCCTGCTCCTCATGCCAGAAATCGCTGTCTCTTGTCCCCTCCCATGCTGGGATCTCGCAGGAGTGAATGTGGATCACAACCTTCCCAACTGTTTGTGACAAATTGCCCCAAGGAGCAATAATCTATTATATTAAGTGTGTTTTCCTGTTACTCATCCCTCCCTGTTCTGCATTAGTAAGTGGGATAGATTCCAGTGATTACAAAGAGGTTTGGGATGAAGCAATAGTACTTCATTTCTGGAGATAGATACTTCATCCAGTGACATCACCAAGCAACTGATAACTGAGCTTTGACTCAAAACATTCCTGTTAAGTAATATTGGAGTGGCTGGGAAAATGCAGCCTGGAAAGAAACCATGGGGCCAAACCTGGAAATAGTGTATTAGTGAAAGATTAAGGAGTAAAACTATACATCAGCTTCCCAGCCTGGGGGGCTTGATCTGGGCATGGATGCAGACAAGCAGTGAAAGGTCTAAGTGAGACTGATGTGTCTACCTCGAAAACAACTCTTTCAGGCACTGTTCAAGGCTGCTGACATTTGAACTCTGCCTCTTCACATCTCCTCAGGCCCAGAGCAGCCCCCTCTGAGCCCCTACCTCTTGTCTAAATGCAGTCAGGAAGCAGGAACGAGGCAGCATGAGGCTGATGTCTCTTGAGGAGCTCCGTACAGTGTTTTCCAGATCTTCCCTAACATACGATGACAGAATTGGGTTCTTCAAGAAGCTGTTGCTGGTGGGTTTATGTAATAACCAACTTTATAAACACATTTATAGATAACTATAAAAAACACTTTCTGTAGTGTCTGCATATAAATTGCTATGAATTTCATGTAACATACATCATATACATAGAAGACAGTACATCTGAGGCATTCATAACAAATTGCATATAATATACTGTGTAAATGTTTAGAAATAATATTTATAAAATACTTGTTTTATATAATATAAACCTTAAACCCCAAAACAAAACAGTGACTGGGAGATCCATCAGTAAAACACTTCTTAGCCTGGTGTTCAGGTATCCAGTCTCTGTCTCTAGGTATAGTCTGTCCTGTCTGTGTTGGGAGGGCAGAGAAGCGAATATGGTAATGACAAACTCCAGTTCCCTGTTGAATCTGAGAAACTCTACTGAGTTCAAGAGTAATTTTACCAGACAGGGAGCATTTAAGTAGAGAACATCTTTGCTGTCAAAGGCAGGGGAGAAATCACTGGTGGGAAATGGAGAGGGGGAGGGATGTGATCTAGTTTGCAAACTATTTATTTTCATGGTGCATTTTTCCTGCATGAAATATGAAAGCATCCTTTGCTGCAGGTTCTTGCTTCCAGCTGGTTGTTCTTGGGAGCTAAGCTCCCATGGTACTTTGAACCTCCTTCACCCCTAAATCTACTGCATCAGGTGATTTCTCTTCCTCTTCTCTGAATACTGCTTCACTGTATGTGCAAGAATAACCATGAAATCAGCATATATGGGCTAATGAGCACATTACATCGGTAAATGAATAGCAGTGGTGAACAGCAAAGTTTGATGGTAAAACATACGGACTTAAAAATGAGTTGGCTGAAGATATGCAGAGAATTTCAAGACTGCAGAGAAGACAGAACAAGGAAAACACTAAGATAAGACATAATGGTGTTATAGAGTGATGTCTCTAATAGTTTGGGTGTATGTCAAGAATAAACCTGGAAATAACATCCTCGATGCTATAAAGATAAAAGTAAAAAGCAAAACAAAACAAATGCAGAGACAGTCCAAAATGCATTGAATGGCTCTGGTGAATAGATCAAAAGAAGTCTAAAGAAGCCCTGAAGCTGATATAAACTGAAAACAATGGAAGGACATCAAGTTTTAGATCTTGTTGCTCAAGACATACAGCTTAAAGTTGTCACTTTTAAGATGCTGTGATGGCGAGTCCGAGTTGGAGATCTGTTGCTAAACAGAAATTCCAGTCCTTCAAGGAGAGTTATTTATATAGAGAATAGCATAGGATCGGAATGGAATATAGTGATTAGATTCTGAATAGATAACCTAACCATATTGATCCCTGAGGAAAGGCAGTAACTAGCTGACACTTGGACTTTGTACCAGTGATCATCGCTGTTTTGGGCTGTAGGTCCTGTGAATTTTCTGCCCACGTATCTATCCCATAACATATCCATTTGGCTGTAAGAACACTGCAGGGAGACTCTGTAGAAAGGCCTTGCTAAATTCAAGATACAACATCCCTGTGAGTTCACCTTGGACTGTGGCCCCTATGTTCGAGCTCAGGGTTTTTTTCTGAGGTTAGATCCACTCCTGTGAAAGTGGAGCAGTGCAACAGAGATCTTGTTCTTGGTTAACCAACCAGATGCAAAAGACCACAGGAATTCTTAAAACTGAGAGGGTAACAGACTGGCCTGAGCAAAAGGGTGGAGGACAGAAGACCTGGACGTCTTGCATGAACTGCAAATAGGCGGAGGGAGGGGAAGAGACAAGGCAAGGTGCCCACTGTATTATAGTACAGCTGCTGACCCTGAATCCTCCTACCAATCAAGGATGCTATAATATCTGCTGTGGTATGGCTGTGTAGTCAAGTTTTCAGCAGAGCAAGGACCTGACTGCACAGCTGATTAAATGAGCCATCAATCAAGCGATTCACATTCTGTACTTAAGCTCAAAGTCAGGTTATAATTCATACAGCTGAGTAACTCCCAAAGCAGGTTGCTTAAATTTAGGACTGCAAAAGGAGGTAAAGCATCTGAGAAAGAGTATTTCCAGTTACTAATAATAAACTCTATAGCCCCTTTTCCTCTCCTCCTCCAAACAGGCACCACGTGGTTTTTAGCTTGCTGGGGATTGCACTTTTGTACCATTGGAAGGAGGACCATTAAAAGATTACTGTAGTACAAAATTGCTGGCCATGCAAAGAGAGGGCAATGAATACAGCTTAGAAGAGATAGGACTAGCCACATGTGAAAGACAGGCATTGTTTCCTTGTATGACAGCACTAACTGAACTCAATGGGGCTGGCTGGATTCAAGATAGAGCTTGTTGCCTACAAACAGGCTCCAAGTGCTACTTGAGACGGCTTCAGGTGTCTGAACAAGCACAAGGAAGCCTGAAATGAGACAGTACTTTCAGCGGCTGACAGTCTTCAAGACCAGCTGCTAGAAGCCAGAGGAGATATCCAGGATGTCTCAAATGGCACTGTCACGATCAGACATGGCAGACATCTATAGCACAGGTTGCTCAAGGTAGCTCGGGTGATTCCTGCCTGTTTGAGTCCTTGCACCACCAATGATAAGCTGCCTGCCATTCCCCTTTCTCTGTTAGTCTGTGACTAGCAAAGTGGGGAAGCCTTTAATGCTACACTACTCTTGTGCATAGGGGATCTGCTGCTACATTGGCTTAAGCAAATGTAGTTTAATGGAAAAGGGAAAGAAATTACAGTTGTGCTGTAGTTTAGATTCAGGAGTGTAATTTGTTATCTGTGGCACAGACTTTGCATGTAAGTCATTGCAGTGTTTCTGTGTTCACCTCCTGCATACAAAATAGGCATAACTACTTTTTCCTTATTTTATGAAAGCAGTCTGAGGTAGGAGGCATTAAACAAGAGGAGGAGCGCTGGTACCCAAACAGAAGGTATTGCCATAGAGATGTGTTGATGTGCTGTAATAGCATGGTTATTGTCAAGTCTGCTGTGTAAGAGTCTTAAATGGAATCCAGTTATTATGAGTAACTGTAGAGCTAATATTCAGACAGCTCCCTAATGTTGCATTCAGTAGGAACAAGGTAATAATGGCTTGCTGGAAACAGCTTTTTACTTTCTTAAAAGACAATGTTTTCTCTAGAGGCCACTGTTTTCCAAGTTGCAAATTTTGTTTGTTGGAGCTGATGTGCTAGAGCACCTTAAAAGAATATGAACAAAGTATTTCGAGCCCTCTGCAAAGGTGGCAGGAGCTATTCGTTAGTAGCCCTTTAGTATACCCTGATGTATATTGGTCAGGTGGAAGAAAGTGAAAGAATTTGCTCTTTTTATCACTAAGAGTGAGCACAAAGGGAGAATTAGATCTCGGGGTGCTGGCTTTAAATGTTAAATCAAATTTACAAAAGTTGTTTATCTGCTGACATTGTTGCCATGGACAACACAGAACTGTAGTGTCAGAGTGGAAGATAGACTCCATCAAATGGTCCTAACTGCTACCACTAGGCATGTTCATCAACCCATGGGCTGACTGCACAAAATGCGTTCCATAGTACAAGGTAGACGCTGCACCTCAAGTGTCATCTGCAGGTTCTTCTCTGAGAGGGTGGTGGGTCACTGGAACAGGCTCTCCAGGGAAGTCACAGCACTATACTGCTATAGCAGTTGTAATAGGGATGGCTCAGGACTGCTCTGTCCTTGGAGATCCCATGTCCCTGAAGGATGTCTTGAAGGTCTTCGTTTTGGTTTTCTGTTCCATCACAGACTTTCTTTTTGGCTTTGGGCAGATGTATCTCTCTTAAATAGCAGGGTTTCATTTATAAAATGGTGCTATGTAGGGGAGTAAGCAAACTTCCCATGGGTGAGTGCCAGCGTGTGTTTTTCTGTCTGAAAATTAACTTTAAAAGAGGCAATGCAAAGTTGTCCAGCACGGGCTGATCCAGCCTCTGATACAGGGTCTGCAGTTTTGTGCCATCAGGAGTTCCCAGATCTTGTGTTCCATGAGGACACCAGACCATGAAGGCCAGGAGCTGGAAGACACTGTACTTCACAGATAGCTCCTACCTTGTCTCCCCTGAGCCCCTGCTACTGAGCAAATCTTCCTTTGTGACCTCAGCGTCATGCTGGAATACTTGACCATGGCTGGGGGTTGGAACAAGATGATCTTTAAGGTCCCTTCCAACCCAAATCATCCTATGATCTCTATTACTATGGTAGCACTGGGGAAATATGTAAATACATAGGAAAGAAAGAAAAGGACAATTGCTTCCTTGGAGAAAAGTCCAAAAACAAAACGAAGGTTTCAGTGGCTCACCCAGCATCATGTTCTGCTTTTATACAGGGAAGGTATATCAGGACTGCTTATCTGTTTAAAATGATAGCAGCTACCAGTTCCAAAAGAAAGTTTACTTTAAAGTATTGGTGGTCATATCAAATCCTATCACTGTGTCAATGCTGGCTTGACAACTGTCATGAAATATTGAAAGCTGGTAAAAAAGAGAATCTGTCAAAATTGCCTGTCAGTAAAGTCACTGGAGAAAAGAAAATGCATGTCAGTAAAGACCTGGAGGTAGTTTAAGAGTAAGAAAGAGATTTTTTTCCCTTGGTCTTGTTTAAGTTCCTGGGGTAAATGCATATTTTACTATGTGAATTTGATTTATGGGCTTTTTAATAGTTTGAATGATAGATTCAGCACAAACCAACCATTCAGTGTATTATCGTAAAGACTGGTCGGAATCCAAAATTATTTTAAGAACATAATTTTCTGAGGTGGAGGAGTATTATTAATGTGGTTCTGTACTTATTGTGCTTTTATTGCCTGATGTTTTATTAAGAAAAAAGTATGGAGAGTGAGTGAAAAACAAAAAGGAAATTCCCTCTCTAGTAAATGGGTTTTGCTGTTGATGTTTGATTCTTTAGGCCAGGATCTTCTCTCCTGCCTCTATAAGTAGATCAGTGAAACTCAGTGGAGAAGGTTGGATGTAAAGACAGCCACAAAAATAATCCAAGGGCTGGGCAGCCGTGTGAGGAGAGGCTGGAAGAGCTGGGTTTGTTCAGCATTGAGAAAACAAGGCTCAGGGGAGACCTTATCCCCATGTTCCAGTATTTAAAGGGTGGCTACAAAGAAGATGGAGACTCCCTTTTTACAAGGAGTCACATGGAAAAGATGAGGGATGAGGGGTACAAGTTACTCCCAGGGAGATTCTGGTTGGACACAACAGGGAAATTTTCCACAACCAGCCACTGGAATAATCTCCCCATGGAAGTGGCAGATTCCCCATTAGACACTTTTAAGATGCAGCTGGACAGGGTTACTGGGACACCCAGTCTAGGTCATGCTTTGCCTAGAAAATTGGACCAGATGATCCTTGAGGTCTCTTCCAACCTGGTTTTCTATGATTCAGATCTTTTCCGTACTAAGTTACGTGCCAGTCCTCCCTCCCACCCCCTTTTCTTATAAAAGCCCCAAGAATTTAAATAAAAATCTGTACGCTTATAATTACAAGCAATAATTATATTTTTATTTTGCACGCTGCTTTCCTTTCAGGCTCTTAAAAGTTCTTTCTGTGACATTTTATGACAGGACAGATCTCATAGAGAGATGAAGGGGTTTTTTTCAGACATGCTTAGAGGATGTGAGAGCAAAATGTCTATGGAAAGTGCACTGGTCATTGGTCTCTTGTGCTGTTACGATTTACAAGTCATTCTTGAAGATGGTTTTGTCTCCCAGATATAAGTGCTAAGAAACCTTTCTTTTCCTTCATGGGGAGATCTTTTATGGCTGTCAAAATTAGGCATCAGCATTCCTAGAGTGGGGCATATTGACAACTGCTTTAAGGACACATTTCAAGCAAGGTGTAATATGAAAGGCTCTATGTTTATTATATAGCAAGGTGGCCATGGGGGGAGGTTGCACACAGCAGGTGATGTATATGTGGCTAAATCCCCTTCTCCAAAACACAAGTCCATATCCAAACTGCCTCCAGAGAATTGTATTCCCTGGACTAGCCTGACCATTTTATGAAAGTATGTGCTACAGACATGTAGCAGTCCTGTGCTGCTCTGGTTCTGACTATTTCATTACTCAGGATGAAGCCAAAGAGACAGGTGGAAATTAGGAGCACAAATGTGGGTCAGGTGATTGGAATTTCATCTGCCCTGCTAAAACATCAAGAAACCCACTGGACACTGACCAGTGTGTAAATAGACAGTGAAAAACTAGGAACTATTCTCACCTAGTAGAAAATTTTTACCTTAACTTCCAGGGAAAGACCCTGCTGTTGGGTGAAGAAGGAAAGTTCAGTGCTTGTGTGGAGCTAAAACCTCTACATCATGAGAAACACCGAAGTATGGAAGTGAAACAGGGCAGTGCCAGGCTTAGAGCAACTGTAGATCCTCTATGTTCAGCTGTGTTGTAGTAATCTAGACAGATCACAGCCAGACCTGCTCTGCTGCTTGGAGCTAGCACATGTCTCTTGCTCACACAGCATAACAGAAAACTAGTGAACATGCTCAGAGAAGCAATGTCTAAACTTGGGTTTACACATTATCCAATGTCTAAACCCAAGTCATAGCACAGTTAGAAAAATAACTCTGATCTCCTACTTCCAGATGACCATGGTACTTGCTGGCTTTATGCATAGCAGTAGCACACTGTTAGGGATAAACAGTGTGAATCCAAAGCCTCTGACAGCATAGTTTTTCCTTCCTCGTTCAGGCAGGGGCCAAGCTGCTAAAACTTGGCAAGAAAAGGCTTAAAAAATCCCTAAATCCCATTTTCGGAAGGTCCTGTACTTCCACCTGTGCCACATGGGGGTTACAGTCTTCTGGAGAAACTGAAATCTGGCTTATAGTTACCCACTTAGTCTGTTCGTGTCTGCATTGTTCTAGGTCAGCTTTACTCATTTTTAGTACCTATATTGTGTTGGCTTACAATTAAATTGAAGGAACCTCACTAAGCTCTTCTTAACTCATGGATAGTCTAAGAAATACATGTCTCTTTTTCTTTTAGCATGATCCCACCTGGCCTTATGACTATGGGTTTCTTCTGTATGTGCTGTCTTGGATTCAAAAAGCATTGTCTCTTCTGTGCTGATGCTGAAGCCATCATTGGAAGGTGAGCACACACACAGTCCCAGGGGGGTTATTCTTGAGTCCTCTTATACACAAATCTAAAAAACCCTTTCAAATTCAATCTACTCTCCTGTCAGTTGCATTATTGTACCCCCAATTCCCACCCTCAGTGTCCTCGTTTCCTCCCTGACTGATGGCGTGAGTTGTTTCTTTCCTTCTGCTGCTGCCGTTGCTGTCGTTGTTACCTGTGTTATTTGGGGAATTGTTCTGCAGCTCAGTTAAGCATCCTGAAGCCAAAGAAAAAATGTGTTAGGAAGGCACAACAATTTGGGAGGGATTCAGTGGGGACATATGACAATCTTATTAGGTCAACAGCCCATGGCACTGACAGCCTGATAGTCCTAAAACTTAGAAAACTACAATACTGGAAAGCTGGCAACTGCTGCTGTCATACATCTGAGCATCACTTGTCATAGCAGATGCATGCACAACTCCTGATCAGGGTAAAAAGCTGAAGGTACTGAATACCTTCACCTGCTGCTGTGTGAGATGCAAATGGAATGTTATCAGCCTCTGGATGAGATGGGCCTGGATTTTTCTTGAGGGACCATGTCTGCAGTGCTGTGTCCAGTGCTGGACTCCGCACTGCAAACTGCAGGGAGTCCAGTGGAGGGCCACCAAGGTGACTGGGGCTGAAGAGCTTGCCCAGTGAGCAGAGGCTGAGGGAGCTACACTGTGCAGCCTGGGAAGAGAAGGCTAAGAGGACATCATACTCTCTTCTTCAATTGCTGGATGGGAGGGTATAGAGAATATGGAGACAGATTATTGTTGGGGATGTGCAGTGAAAGGCCTGTAGGTGACACATGTTTTCAGTGGTTTTAAGGAAAAACTCTTCTCACCATGAAGGTGTTCTGATATTGGAACAGAGGTCCAGGGAAACGGTGAAATCTCACCTTGGTAAATGCAAAAAATCAGATGGATAAGGTGTTGAGCTCAGCTGGCCTTTCTTACAGCCAGGCATTGGACCAGGTGGTCTCCAGAAGTCGTTTCCAACCTTGAGTATCCTATAACTGTTCCCCAGGAGGAATTGTTATTCCAGAGATCTAACAAAAACTCTGGCCACTGGCATGTTTTATGCTTTTGTACAAAGTTAAGAAGAAAAAAAGGCTTGGAAAGAGTTAATGGTTTAAGCTGATGATCAGTTAGTGGAAGCTATTAGCAAACAAATGTTGTATGGACAACAGAAGGAAACAAATATCTACCAAGCTTAAGCAAGAATACAGTTTTTAATTCTTTTGAACAAATAAAAGACTTTCAGGGGATTCAGTGTTGATGAAGAAATCAGTTAATTGAAAACTTTTCTTTCCAAAATCATCAAAGCAAGGTTATTTACTTCTTTAATTTTAAACTGTGACTTAGAATTCAGTTTTACAGCTTCCAGAGAGAAACTTCCTTCTGTTCCATTTTTCCATCTAGTTCTAATTCATAATGGCAGAAATAATCTGTTATTATTATATATCATAATAATATACTTCTACCCTATAATTATTACAGGCTAGAAGAAAATTACCACACATTGGTTGGCCAGGGGGTATTTGCAGGAACCTAAGGAGCAGGCAGCACCAAAGACTTTAAGGGCTAGATTGGGTGAACCAGTAGAGCAAGAGAAGTGTACACTTCCCCAGAGGAGCCATGTCTTTTGCTGTTCCAAAAGGTAAAGCTGCTTCTTTGTTCCACTATCGATTACAGCCATTTGTTACCTTCTGAATCTCCAGCCTTAGAGGGAAGTCTGTCAGGTTTATCCTCTGGCAGAAGGTCACATTCAATGCAAGTTCAGCTATTTCTTGTACAGCATGCCTATTAGGTATAAACACTGCATCCCTTTTAACCATCCTCTCTTCCTTCTACCATCATTTATTTTTATCCAAACTTTTTGATTTAATCTGCATATGTGAGCAATTGAATAACTCCTAGATTGAAGCTGGCATCTTTTCTTTACGTTTTATTGTCCTTCCTCCATTAAGATAAGGACAATCTGATTGTATTTATGCTGCCTCTGAGCTTTTCCTTTTCAGTTCTTGCTGAAACGTACTTCTTATCCCTGCATGGCAATTGGGGTAGTTTAGATCTCAGAATGGACTGCTCCCAGCAGAGTCCTAAAAAAACCTCAGGCCCCAACTATTTGTAACATCTACCACTTGTTCATGAGGTGGAATATGCAGGACCTCAGCTAATCCATGGGACAGATTACTTCAAAAGAAGACTGTGGATGTGTCTACCTTTATTAACAGATGCAAAGGGGATCACTTTTACAGTTTGCAATAAAATGGCTGTTTCAGAATGCCTCAGCACCTACTTCTTTTGGTATGGTTGGCATGACCGTGTTCCCTTCCTGTGCAGGAACATCGGGGTCTCTTTATGGCTGCCACTGGAAGTACCGTAAACCCCCATACCAGCTGTATGTGAAGTAGCGTGTCAGGACTGCAGAGGGCATATCAGACTTGAGAGACAGTCATTAAACTGGGTATACTTCCCAAGAATTTCCTGCCTTTCTATTCTTCAAGGGCTTTGTAGTCAGTCCACATGCTTGCCCTCACAGCCAGGCAGGTCCCAACAGTGACTTGCTATCAGTACTTCATAGAAACAGCAGGGAGAAGAAGCCTTCACATGGGACCCAGCAAGTCACTGATAGAAAGAAGGACCTTCTCAGCTGAAGATCTGGCTAAAAGCTGCATGAAGCATTCTATGAAGCATGGACTGGGGCTGCGGGAGCTGTCTTCCTGTTTTGTGTTACTTTGGATGAACAAAGCATGCCTGGTTGCAAGCCCAGCTCTGTAAGCGTGGCTCACCTGTGGCATCTGAGGTGGTGAGTACGTGTACACCTAATGACAGAAAGGCAGAAGGAGAATTCCTGTTAGAATAGCTGAGCTGCTGGTAGAAATCAGAAAGGTGGTGTGTATGAGGGGCATTAGCTACACTGACAGTGGGATCTAAAGCAGTCTCAGACCAAAAGGTCAGCACTGTTTCTAAAGATTCTTATTTCCCATCTTTGCTGGAAAAGAAAATGATGCAGTAAAGAACAATTCTATATTGCAGTAAGAAAAAGAAGTGTGGCGAAGAAAATAGGGCCATGCTTCCATTCAGATTGCCTAATGACATAAGATAATGTTCAAATTCAGATCAATGATCCTTGGTCTGAATCGGGCAGAAAAAGACATTTACCCTTGATATCTCATCCCGTATAAGTGAGCTGCCAAGTCATTTACGTAGTGGTCAGTGGAGTAGAGCTAACAGAGGGTTTCTGAACTATTTTTAATCATCTCTACTGTGAGCTACCACCTTCCAGCAATCCACTGATCCAAAGCTCTGACCTCTATGCAGTACAACGGGAATGGCACCAACACCTTTTTATTTGTGAACTTTTAAATATAGAATGCTCATCCCTGTATATATCTGGAGCATATGAAGTCACTGTGGCCACTTTCCTCACTAGTTTTCAGCTAAGCATAGTAAAAGAAAACTACTCCAGATTGGACTCCTGCTAGGGAGTTACGGCGCAGTCTCAGGATGTTTCCTTATCTACTGAACATCTTATGAGGCAGTCTGATTCTTGACTTCACTTTTAAGGATGTCTTGCAAACACAGACATTTTCTTTTTGTCCTGCTTATATATTAGTAACCAAAAATTCCATGTAGGAAATCAATGTGAATTAAGACTTTCAACTCCCAGTTACTACAAAGGGAGTGAAGAGAATACAATGAACTGGGTAGCTTAATTGTGTATCTTCCAGATTGTTTGAAAAATATGAGCTTACTTGCTATACTTATTACCTTTATTATCCAGCCCAGTTTGTAACCAGAAATATATGAGAGTCAATTAAGGTTTTGGAGAAAAGTTTTCTTTTCTTTTCCAAATGGAAGTGTCATACATCAAACAGTATCAGCTCCAGTGTTAGACTAGCAAAAATTTACTGCACCATGTCCCCGCAGTGAGAATTTGCAGCTAGATTAATGTTCCTTTAGCTGGCATTAAATCAATTTCATACATATGCTCGTATTTTCACCAGTGACATTCCGCAATGGCTGATGTTTTGTAGGAGCAGTAAAGAAAAAAACTCAGCAGATTTTGTTCAAGCTTCATATATATAAATACATATGCATGCATCTATATACAGGTGAACAACACACTTCATGCTTCACTCGCTATAAAAAAGTCTTGAAGTTTCAAAGTTAGCCAACTTCTTGTTTTTCATGGCATATGCACTGCTTATTAGCAGTACACCTTCACACAGTTGGGAAAGATCTAAAGTTGCATATATTTAATCTGGATAAAACTGACATTTTCTTTTTTCCCCAGTTTATTGAAATTGTTCTTGTTATGCAACTTACACTTCAGCAACTGATGTGTGGGGATGAAACTGTCACATGTCTTCCTACCTAATGCTCACCACACTGAATTCATCCTGGCTGGTTCTCAATGAGGTGACAACATTCTCTGTGATTAGAACTGCCCATGGAGGTTCTGTTTGCCTGTGGGAGTTTGCCCCCTGATGAGGGCAAAGCAGGACTCCAAAAGGGTCATTTTTCCTGGGTGCTCTTGAAGAAAGGACATTTATAAGAGCAGGAGCCAGCTTACTCAGGCTCCTCATGGAGCATCCACTGCAGCCATGGGGGCAAAGACAGTGTCTTGCCTTCCTTCCCTGTTACTAACCTGGCAATCACCCAGGGCATGAGGAGTGGTTTGGGCAGGAGTGACATCACCCTGGCATCACTGGTCAACACATCCCAGGAACTCTCCCAGTTCGGTTACCTTGTGGTAGGTAAAACCATTCCATACAATGATGCTTTGATTATTAACATATGTAGGTACCCCTTTTAGTGTCTCACCTGCTGCTATTTTATATAAATCTCTTCATAAAGCTTCTAACTATTCTCTGTATCATATTGTATTTAATTCAACATTTATAACCATGGTAAAATGAATAATCTCTCAAGCGCTTTTCTGTACATGGTTTGAAGCAGTGACTCCAGGCAGTATGAGTCTTCAGGGGGAAAAAAGCATTTCTGTGTAGGTATCTCACCTAGAGGATCTGATCTAAAAGAGGACAGTTGATTTTATCTCACAGTAGTAAAGGATGAGCAAGACTAATGGGTGAAGAAACGGCTGCAAGTGAAAGGAGAACCCAGACCCAGATTTGCAAATAGCTCGACTGAAAATTTGCAATGGAGGAATTTACTGGAATTTAAGGATTTAGAAGCATTCAGATATGGGTGTATTCAGTGCTGAGACGTGCATGGATGTAAGGATAATGTAGCAAAGACAGCCTATATATATGAATATCTCAATATGCCTAGGGGAAAAAATACTCCTTTTCCAGCATTAGTGAGGTGTAATGAGGGACCTGTAAAGGACTGTGAGGTCTCTTGGAGTGACAGTCTGTGGCAAGTGCTGATCTTTTGAAGGCCACCCTCAGGGTGCAAGTGAGCTGATGTAGCTATTTTATTGCATGGTCTCCGTTCTGTAGTATATAAGCACATCACAGGCATCACCAGCTCTCAATGGGATAGGAACCACCCATATTTACAGAGAAGGGAACTGAAATACAAGAAAGACTACAGGAAAATTCTTAACTTGCGTTAATATCCAGGGGTCCAGGTGATCTTTGACAACCCTGAGGTGTTTTGACTTTCCTTATTCAGCTAAATTTTGTAACAGGGGGACTCCAGCGTGGGGAAGCACCTCTTCCTACACAGTGAGAATTGGTGGATATGTTTCCTTAGGATGCTGCTTGATACTGATGTGATGTTTTTCTGCAACTAAGGTTATGTCTAAAGTCTGTCACCAACCTGGGTAACAAACTCAAGCTGCCTGAATGCCTGTTTTGCATGTCTGTCTGTATCTTTTTAGCTATGTTGCTTAACACCAGGTCAAACTCAGTCCCTTTGTTTCTAAGCAGCATCCGTAAACAAAGCCATCCTCCTGTTTTCTTCAGAGGAGGGATTCAATTTAATGCTCTGCAAGGTTTCAGATGTCTTTTGTCACTTATTTATTAACCCTTTGTCCTGTTGTGACGAGTACTTTTTGTCAGCACAGTATACAGTTAAAGTCTCATTACTGAAAAGAAAGAGGTTTGAGGTTTTTTTCTGACATGTGAGGCAGCAAAATTATAAATTAATACATGGGTCAAGAAGAAACAGACCCATTAAGCATTTATGGTTGCACATTGCTTAAATTACTTGCTTTTAGCTTTGGTCAGCAGTGCTGAATGGAAAGAGAGGCTTCTTACATATGCATACATTAAGGAAAGTGAAAATGAGCACCAACAGAGGCATTATGAGCACGCTTCCTTTTTAATACGTACATCTTGGGGCTTGCTTTCTTTTTCCCTCTGATTATGATTTAATTTCCAGCGCAAGGCAAACTATGTACTGGGAGAATCAGAAATGAAAAGCTGACTGCAGAAATCCTCCAAGATTTGGCAGCCTTGGAAGACAGTTGATTTTCAAATGTCGGCCAGCAGCATGCATGGAACAGCCAGTGAATTGGCTCACGTACCTCCATCTGCTTTATTGTTCTTGGGAAGGTTTTTCACTGTTCCCACATAGGGGACTGCCTCCCGAAACCTAAAGATAAGCTGCACAAGAACTTTGTTTCATAAATTCCTGGTTTGAAATAGGTGCCATGTGTCACATCCATTGATTCTTTAGCTCTGTTGTGCTTTGAGCTTTTATGATGTAAGAGTATAGGAGAATAAATTCTGAGCATGCTATTACTTTTAGGCTTTGTTCCTTGAGTGTTCAATTTTTTACTTTCTGTGCTACTTCTTGGGGCTTTTGTGTTTAAATATGCACACACACACATCCCCATACACATGCTTCCTCTGTCATCTCGATTGCCTATTCTGCCCTTTTTATAAATCACTTTTAAAAATCTCTGACTATTCTTGGTGTCATATTTAATTTAAACCAATATTTATAACCATGGTAAAATGAACAATCTTCTCAGTGTTTTTCTGTGCATGGTTTGAAGCAATTTTCATAAATAAGGATTTAATAAAAAACAGGTTTCATTTTTTACACTCTAATTAAAAACTAAGAGAAGAAATAAAGAAGAGCAATAAAAATGGACCAAATCCTTCTCTCAATCACATGGCACTGACCTGACTGGATTCACTTGATTTACTCTAATGTAAAATGTGTGTAAGGGGGAAAAAGCAGAGCTTGGAATAGCTGTTTATGACGCGGTGAGATGGGAGCAGTAACAGAGTGCCTGTAGCACATTCTTTCGAAGGAGTGCATATGCCTTTACTCACTCTCTCATTAAACACAAAGCCTAGAGTCGAGCAAGGCAGACAACAGAAGAGCAGAGACCAGGGCAATGTTTGCCACCCTTGAATTACTGCAGTTCAGCTCACTTACAGTAGTGGGTTGTGGTACCTTGGCCATGGTGATCACCCATCCTTATACATAAACCCATAGTTATGTATTTCCCTACCACTGTCCTATACTGTTGTTTGGTCTGTAACAGGGGCTGGGGCAGTTGGACCCATCATGGCCTTTTAATCCACAAGAAGCTCATTCTCACCCTCTGGGTTTGAAATGGCGTGGGGCACACTGCGGACTTTCACTGTCAAAGCTCACATTCTGGTTGCAGCTCAGAAGGACTTCTCATAAGCAAGGTAGAATATGCACAAGGAACCGGAGTGATCAGTTGGACTGCGGAAATCCTTATCCTCACTATGGGAAAGACAACTGAGCCGTCCTCACCTTTTCTTCTTGTCTCTTGCCTTAGAGGAGATGACAGGCTGGATGGGACACAGACACCACTATGTGCTTCTGCAAGTAAGTTTTGTGGCCAGTTGGGCCATTTCAGTGTTTTGCTCTGTTTGATAATACACAAAGCAAACTAAATTCCTATCCCTGTAGAACAAAATACATTTCATGGGATTTTCAAGGAATTCCTGTCCCTGTGGCATTCAGTTGCAAAGGAAATTCACTTTTCCGGAACCAAGTTTTCACCCCTGAGTTTCCAAAAGCTTGAATCGGGGCACATGGAACTGAAAACACAGTCCTCTGCATGGCCTTCACCTTTTTCTGTTGGGTGCTTCTGAGGACCATCATGCTACTGTCACATACACCCACTGACAACATGGTAAAAAGACTTCTTTCTTTTCAAATTCTCATTGAATAGATGGGTTGGAAGGTACCTTTAGAAGGTCATCTAGTCCAGGCACCTCAGGTGGGTCATCTAGCCCAACTTTCAGCCTGTTTGGTGCAGCAAAACACTTAATTCAAATGAAGACATGGGAGAACATGGAAAGATTTCGGTACATCAGAGCTATTTATCACTGCATTGAGGCATGGGTACAGACAGTGCAATCAAGGGGGAAGCATGGATAGTAACATCTGAGAGGTGTTCAAGATTGTTTGTAAATACATAATCCTTCCCTTCTCTGGGAGAACAAAAAGAAACATAACATAAAACCCCCTAAACAAGTAGCAAACTTACTTTCACCTCAAAACTTGTGTGGTGTTGAGTGATTTGGGGTATATCTGAGAAAACCAAGGTTCACTGCTTCTCTGGAAGGAACAGATGAGTTTAAAATGCTGTTTGAATCCAACCGCTGTATCATAGGAAATACCTTACAAGTTAGTGTGGCTTGTTTGAATCTGAAAGAGTTAGTTTCATGTCTGGAATTGCCATTTGTCCACTTCTGAGGAAAATCTTTCCCCAGTGAGAGTAAAAACCCACAATTATCACAGTGGAGGAAAATGTATAACAGCAAGGGGACAGAGCAATCTCATATTTTAAACCCCATGATATTCCTTATGGGACAGCACATCACATCTGGAAGTGAAGCACTTTTGATCTGCTAAAAGCTTAAAAGTGAAAGTCTTTGTTCTAAGGGAGAGAAAAAATTCCCTTATAAATTAAAACATCTCATTGGGATTATAATTGTTTTCTTTTTTCCAGTGGAAAGACAAAACTAGAAGTAATACTTTTAGTGTGAAAATTGCAGGGGTTTTATGCAAAGGCTTTCTTTTGGAACAATGAAGAAGTCTTGGATGCTTTTTTACTAGACCTTGCAAAATCATTCATGGTCAGTCCTCGAAGGCCCTTGCAAATCTTACCTAGGTGTTGAGTCCAGCAGTATTTGGACTGATGGAATGGAGTATCTGAGAGGGAGCCTGGGGCCCATGTAGCTCAAAGTGACTGTCAACGTGGAGTTATATGTTAGCTCTAGTACCATTAAGGCTGTGAGGCCAAACCACTTCTGCGAATGGGATTCAAATCACTTATTCTTTTAATGCTTTTGCAAACAGTGTTCGTAATTTTGCAAGACAGCTTTACCTGGATAACAACTGGAGACAGCGACTAGATACAACATAAGTCTTTCTCCTCAGTTAATTATTGTTAAAATGGAGGATTATAATAAGGAAGTCAGAATATAACCCTTCAAAGAGCATATTTGTTTATGTTTTATATACCTACATATACTGACATTTATTACTTTCTGTTGCAAGCAATAATAATGCGGTGTCTGGCTTCATAAAGTGTGTGAATTTGAAAGTATGTCTGTATCAATATATAGCAATACACAGTCAGCTAGCATTTGTTTGCATCTAGCCATATTTCTGCAGAGCTAATCTCATCTCCTAGCCAATATAAAACTGTCAGATTGTCTGTTACACTAGGAGACCATTTATATTTCCACTTGTGCATAGTTAAATCATGGTTTGCAAGCAGTTCTCTAAGTCTGACTCATTCACGTGTGTGTTTATGTCTGTCTCTGTCTTTCTTTAGTTCTTTGGTTTAACCATTGCTGTGTTGGGAACTGCCCAAGGAGATTTGAGAGCTTGGCATCAGAGCTCTTCCACCACTAAATAGTTTCCTTTCAGACATATGCAGACGTTGAGAGGTTAAGAGATAAAGTTTCTTGTTTGTTACAGCCTCAGTGCACTGTACCTTATGCTGACTCTGAAAAAGTTTTTAATAAAGCCTTGTGGGATTAGGAAAGGAGGCTAAAAAACAGTCTGATTATATCAGAATTGATGAAATGTGCTGTAATCCTCAGTCTCTGATGATAGACTTTTAACACACATTATCTTCCTTGCACTGCAGTTAAAAGCAAAACTAGAGAGCTTTTAGTAAGTAAGGCCACAGAATTACAGCCTTGTTCTGACTCCTGAACAACATGAAAAAGTATGATGTGAGGGAAAAAAGTACATCCTATCAAAGTCATTTTTTGTACACCTTTATCCCAGTATAAACAACTGCTCAGGATTCTGAATGCACTGATCTATATTTCTCTCCCTTTTTGCATTCTTCAATTTAGGTCAGCCTTTCAAAGCAAAGTTAGTCATTCCTTGCAGAGGCAGAGCACTATGTAACTTGCCTCTTCACAAGTAGCTCGAGGTGTTTCATTGCTGTCTGGAATGTGACAGTACAATCCTGCTCTAACAAAAATAAATTCCTTCTAGGAAAAATAAAATTCTAAAGATCTGATCAGAAAGAAAAAAATAACAAAAAAATGGAAAGATGCAAAACTCAACTAGCAGAGACATGCAACTTTGCAGCCTATGAAGTAAAAGCCAGTGAAGGGGGTTTCAAACCTTTGCAAGATTTTTCTCCTTCTGAAAGTAGTATTTATGTAAAAAGAAACCTCTTACACATATTAGTATTACTATAGAGTGTAGCCTTAGTGACTCTGCTGCAGAGATAAGATGGCAGCAGACATCTCAGCTTGGAGATGCAGTCAGTTTTATCCAGCAAGTGGAAACATGGCAGACCTTTGAAAGTGGATTTCTCTCACCTGTAAAACAATGTCTCTTTTGCTTAGTAAATGTTCTTCATACACACTAAATCCTAATCTTTCTGAAACCTAAGGCATTTTTGCCATCAGTCCTACTGGCAGTGGGTGTTTCTTAAAGAGTAGGTTGTAAGTGGCTTTTTTTCTCCTTTTTTGCATGAAGTGGCTCAGAGTTGCCCTTACAGTAGTGATGATGAGCAACAGAAGAGTAAGTGTCTTACAGATACAGACCCTTCTTCATTTGAAAGGTAAGCATAGCTGCAGTTTACTGATTGAATATGACACATTGCTCTGTTTGGCCCAATAGATGTCCCTGAGCCACTGGGCACAGCCCAACTGTCCCTGTGTTTATCCTCTAAGGAGAAAATGGTGGGACACAAGGAGTTGGGTTGCTTTTTCCCCCATGGAGAGCTCTATCTTATTACAGCTAAATTTGAAACACTTCAGCCCTGACAACAAATCAGATGAAACCTGTTGGTCCTGGCGTGATGTATCTTCCCCACAATCATATATGCATCTGTATTTCCTATTAGCCATAATAAGGGTTATGTGTTGAGAGCAGATGCTATTTAACCAATAACTGTCTCATACTATTGCATCTGGATTTATTTAAATGCTGTTGCCTCCTCATACCATGGGAACATTAGAGTGCAAATTTCCACAACAAACCATTGAGGAAACTCTCAGTGCTGCTGATCATCGCAGTGCAGGGACACATTTCATATCCGTACGGCTGGCTGCTTTTCTGAAGCTGACTTCACTGGTGTCAAACAGAGCCTTGAACTGCAAAAGATGAGTGTTTCACAACCAAACCCTGTGCTGGGCTGGATGTTCACAGGGATGCTCTACACATCATGAAGCTGATGCTACGTGTGGTAAGTGGGTTGCACTGATCACACCACAAGCTCGAGTAGGAAATCCCAGTCATCCAGGAATTTTGAAGTGCTCATGGGCAAAGACTTTGGGATGTCACCAGAAGAGGAGGTGATGTGTGCTGAAGAGGCTCCACCATATAATGAAATGTCAGAGTGAAAAGCGATATGCCTTGTTCACTGATGGGTCCTGCCGTATTGTGGGAAAGCATCGGAGATGGAAGGCAGCTGTGTGGAGTCCCCTGCGACAAGTTGCAGACACTGCTGAAGGAGAGGGTGAATCGAGTCAGTTTGCAGAGGTGAAAGCCATCCAGCTGGCCTTGGACATTGCTGAACGAGAAAAATGGCCAGCACTTTATCTCTATACTGACTCATGGATGGTGGCAAATGCCCTGTGGGGGTGGTTGCAGCAATGGAAGCAGAGTAACTGGCAACGCACAGGTAAACCCATCTGGGCTGCTGCATTGTGGCAAGGTATCACTGCCACAATGGGTGGTGGGACCTTCAAACAGTGGGATACACATTTATCAAAAGCCATCTTGTTGGTCAACACGAGGGAATCTGCCAACAGGGCTGGCCCAGCCCATTCAGAACTTCTAGGTACTGTAGAGGGGGATGAAGTTCCTCTGGTGCACAAAAAAATCAGCTGGGGAAGACAGTCTGGGTTATTCCTGCCTTGGACAAAGTCAAACCCACTAATGGGGTTGCTTTTGCTCAGGAACCTGAGTGCACTTGGTGGGTAATGTAAAAGGATGGGGAAGTTCAGTCTGTGCCTCAAGGAGATTTGATTTTGGGTGAAAACAGCCAGTGAACTGTATGATGCTGTATAGCATTGGATATTATTGCTTCCATGGTGGCTATACACCTATCACTGTGCTGGACACCTCATGGCATCCCACCTCCACCACCTTGAATGTGAGGATCTGAACCTGACTCCCGTTTGTTCACCACGTTGATGAAGAATGGACTTTGGTAGAATTGGGCAAGTGCAGCAGTGATGGAATTGGAATGAGCTTCATCAGGCAACAATCCAAGATCACACACCATCCATCTTTTCTGCCTGGAGAGACTGCTATGCCAGATGGAGCCCCAAGTAGTGGAGTGAATGAACTCAATGAACTTTTGTAGGGATAGTCTATGGACTAAGTGAGTGATATCTGTCTCTGTATATATTGAAAAGAATGGTGGGAAGTGTGAGACCTGACATGATGCAAATGGTATGAAATAAGGGATGGATACTGTCCAGGTTTTGGCTGGGATAGAGTTAATTTTCTTCCTAGTAGCTGATTCAGTGCTGGGTTTTGGCTTCAGTCTGAGAACAATGCTCAGTAGCACTTACCCTGATCAAGGACTTTTCAGTCTCAACCACTTTTCAATGGTTTAAACCAACCGGTTTTAAACCACAGCACTACCCAATGCAGAGGAGTCAAATATGATCCTTCTGTTTCATAGCCAGTTTCTTATTTCTCTCTAAGGTGACCAGAAGTCAGCTTTGAAGGGGAGCCCAATCTATATGAATCATAACAAAATATTTTAATACATGTGTTCAGCCTCTGACTTTATAGGAATTCAAGTTAATTCACTATCAGTTGCCTGTAAAAATTCATACTTATCCATTCAGTTCCTCAGTGTGGGTTCAAATGTGTGGCTGAGTTACATCTATACATTGTTAAGCAGTTTTAATCATGTGGCTGGGTGACTTCTTGCATAAAACATTTTTTCCCTGAGTACATACAATGTGCTGTGGAGGGGGAGCACATGTCAATGGTTAAATCTACAGAGCAGCAGAAGAAATGACCTTACTGGCTGGGTCTTTAGGTGAGCAAAGGAATGTTGCTGTGGTGTTTCTGTCTGGTCTTTCAACCTTGCAGGGTCATTTTTTGTAGCACAGTTTTCTGACCAGCCTTCCAAAGGCCGAGGTGAGCAATTCCACAGGGGAAGCAAGTCAGGCTTTCAAGAGATGAAGAGCTGTTGAATTCACAATACTTCTGTCTGCTTTCCTAACCCAAACCCAGACTTAACAAATGGGTCTTAAGGTCTGTTTCATGACCTCCCATGCTGTCACTGAGATCGGAAATCCCCACTGCAGTTACTAGTAAGTTCCTTTGTCCTCATCTATTATGAACATTGACTCCTGGGGAGGACATGGTAGCCAAGAAACTGAGTAAGGCTGACATGTGGCACTGAGCTAACTGGATGGACCCACAATGTTACCCTTTATTTTTGATGTTGATGATTTACTATTTCTTTTCCTTTAAATTGCCTTTCTGGTGCTTCCCAACTTTAAGCAATTGGCACAGAAATGATATGTTTGATGAAAGGTCCCCCCCCAGAAAAAGAGAGGCAAAAGGAAAGGGCAAAGATAGGTTCGCTTTGCTGTGAACGCAGCACTAAATTGTGCTAAATGGAAAGATTCCAGCAGCAGCCCCTGATCTAATGCTGAGTGGCTCTATCTCCACTTCTGCACTTGCAGCCGTTGCTTCGGTAACATTATTCCTCCTCAGCCTGACTATGTTTTTGTGTATTTCCCCTGTCTATTTTCTGAAGAGGCAGTTGTTGTGAATGGTGGAGAAGGTTGAGTGCCTAACTGAAATAAAGGAAAATTAGTTTTTAAGGAGAGTAAATTGGATAGAATAGGACTTGTAAGGATAACAAGCTGGTGATAATTCAGTGTAGTCTTCCTGTTCTGCTCCTGTTTATTAAATATTCTTATTGACTTGTGCTTCTTAGTACTCTGTGTTCTGTAGGGTACTAAATTACAGTAACTGAATATTCTGTCTACATATGCTGACTGGTCATTTGAGAGATGAGTGTACTTAAGACAAAAACACTTTCCTTTAGTCCTTGTATCTTTGAAATGCCTGTTATAAAATGTACATCTGTGAGAAGACACTTCTCCTTGCCAAATGAGATTTAATGCTGAAAAAGCTAAAGAGCTAAAGAAAATAAACCGTAAGAAGGAACTTTCTTTCTGACTCACAGTTCTCTTTCAAAGCCACTGCTAGAATTAAGAGTAAGAACTAGTGCCCATCCCTCCATACCTGTATTCTCCCTCCAATAAAAGAAGACCCACAAATGTTCCAGAAAGCTTAGCATAACCCTTATTATGACCTGAAAATGATGATGAAATTTCTCGGGCTTTTGCTTGGGAACAAAATGCCCTGAATGTCAGCCTCCTTGGCAATAAAGGGTAAACTACATTTATCCATAACATTTAACTGTTCTTTCTCTAGAATAGCTTTGATATGTACACCTAGAAGTATTTTGGATGATGCCTGGATGTGGCATGGCCACTAACTGCTTCCAGTAGACAAAACAGATGAGCCCATCCTGTTTCTTGAGTGAGAGGTCTTGCTCCATGGTTTTAAACCCTGGTTTTGTAGCCAGGCACAGGTTTTGGTCAGTTTTCTTTACTGCTACAGAATAGATTAAATGTTCCAACTTTATTCTGTTTTCAGAAGAAGGGGAGAGGGTGAAATGCCACTTCTCTCCCTTCCCTAATTATTGGGCTTCACAAGCCTGTTCCCATCAATGCTCTTTCCTTAGCTAAAATAACTTCAAAATTTTATCTCAGTTCTGCTGTACAGTGGCAGAATTTCATCACCTTTCCCCCCAGCACACCCTGTTCCTAGAAGACAGGGAATTTTCCAGGAAGGGTACAGCTCTGAGGCCTCCTTTCCTGATGAAAGAATTGAAACCAGGTCTCTCAAAGGCCAGGCAGCTCTGTGACCATTAAGAGATTTTACAATTGTGTGATACTTTGGTTGTCCTGGTTTAGGCTGGGATAGAGTTATTTTTCTTCCTGGTAGCTGGTGCAATGCTGTGTTTTGGCTTCAGTCTGAGGATGATGCTGTTAACACACCGATGTTATAGTTGTTGCTCAGTAGCACTTACCCAGATCAAGGAATTTCCAGTCTCATGCTCTGCCAGGGAGGAGGGGAAGCCGTGAGGGAGCAGAGACAGGACACCTGACCCAAACTGGCCAAAGGGGTATTCCATACCACAGCACGTCATGCCCCATATATAAACCAGGGCCACCCTCAGGGGCCAGTTGCTGCTCAGGTCTGGCTGGGTATTGGTCAGCGGGTGGTGAGCGGTTGCATTGTGCATCACTTGTGTTTCCTGAGTTTTCATTTCTCTTTCTTTGTTGTTGCCTATTATTATTACCAGTATTACTATTGTTAGTATTATTTCTATTATCATTATGTTATTATTAATTCCAATTACTAAGCTGTTCCTATCTCAACCAATGGGGTTTACATTCTTTTGATTCTCCTCCTCATCCCGAAGGGGGAAAGTGAGCAATTGACTGTGTGGTACTTAGTTATTCCCAGAGGAGAAAAATGGGAGGAGAAATGCCTCATTTCTGAATCCCAGTGAAGCTTGTTTCTTAATCAGATGCTGAACTCCTCAACGAACAATGCAGTGAAAAAGGAAGTGCTCCTCCTTTTGCTCAGAGATAGAACTTGCAGGCTCATGAGATATTTGGGACTGAAAATAGTTGCATTTGTGAACTTTAAGTGCCTCCAAATATGGATGGAAGAAGTGCACTGCTTTAGGAACATATTTAAAATTATAATGTATAAATACAAATTCTGTATCTTGATGCCCTCATGTTGTAAGACTGCCTTTATTTCCTGTATTAGTGAATGAGAATTGTCCTTGCTTCTCCTGCAAGACCATTCCTTGTCTTCCATTTGCTGAGCCAAATGTGTGCTATATCTTGCCTTAGTTGTCTGCGCGGGAGAAGCTAAACCTGCATCCAGAAGGGACTTGAACATCTACAAATTCAACATGCATTAAGTAATTTGGAGGCAGCTGTTCAGAAAACATTCAGCTTGCTGTCATTGATCTCTCTTTTTCATTTGGAGTACCAGCCCTTTAAACCAAATACAACATTCTCCCACTGAACAGGGCCCCAGGGCCCCACATCTCTCACAAAAGTCAGGAGAATTTCTTTTGCCTTAGAAAATCATGATGCTTATACAGTCTTTTATTGGGGAGGCAGATACTTTCTTTTGAATGGGAAGCAGTTTGCTATCTGTTTTCAGTGACTTTATATAAAATTGTATGCAGGTACAAGATCAGTGTATCTAAGTAATTACTGTAAGATGCTGTGCCCAGTATGAGCACCTGAGCTCTATACCTCAACTTAGAGAAATGGCTGGGAGTAGGAGGAGTAGTTCTGTTCCCTCTCTATACATACAAGTCTTTGGTTTTATACCCCTGGGATTCTTTAAAACAATTAGGGCTGTGTGTTTTGCTTTATTTTTCCCATGTGCAAACTCACTTAATTTGTTTGATATATTTAAGACAATAGACTCGGGATTTTTCTCTGCTTTCTCAGTTTAAGGTATCTCTCAGTTCAACAGTGTAGTCTTCAGAAAATCATAGAATCATAGAATGGTTTGGATTGGAAAGGACCTTAAGATCGTATAGTTCCAACCCCTCTGCCATGGGCAGTGATGCCTTGCACTAGACCATCACTAGATGCTAGTTGCCATGTTTGCATGGAGAGTTCTTCTGAGTCATTCTCTCAAGTCTGTTATGGCAGAAAACCTCACTGTCTGATTTAACAGGCTTACAGAGAACTCAAAGCTATGTACACACCTTGTAAAGTTCCGATTTTCACTTCAAGACCCAAATATCTTGGAAAAAAATTTAAAGAATATGGTTCCTGAAACATAGTTGACCTTTGTTTAACTTGGACTAGATGACCTCCATAGGTCCCCTTTCCTGAATTGTTCCTGTGTTCTTACCACCCCAGCTTAAATGGGCACTCACTGAGGCCTGCAAAGTACCTGTGTATGCACAAGTGACAGTAATGGAGTTCTGACATTTCATGGTCCTTCTGGAGAGAAGTGAAAATCTGATAAGAGCGTTGGTTTTGCTTACTCCCCCCTAACTGCTGCTATTTTGTTATACCATGTTCATTTCACTGAGGTGCTTCGGCTTCCTGTGTTTATGTCCCAAAATGATTCAACGCAGAATGTCTACAGAGATACCAGCAGTTGGAACAGAAAGAAGCAAGGAGTAGTAAAAATCTGTTCAGCAAAAGAAGAGGATGGCAAAGCAAACATGAATTTTTATTTCCTTTATTGCCACAACTGTTTCTTCCTCGTATGTTAATTACTGAAATTGAAATCTCCAGAGCACAGGGAATGAAGTGGAAAGAATTCCATTGACTTTAGTATATTACTGACTTTAGCACAGGAGGAGGGAAGCATGTATGCTGCCAGGAATATATCCCTTCACCAAGTCTGCTAATGGTTTGCTAAGTGCAACACAGTGTGGGACAGATGACCTCTATGCCTCTTTGTCCCCCTTCTGAGACAGAAGTCACACAGAGCAAGGCATAACAAAAGCAGAGAAGGTTAAATATTGTCTGTAGCAGGTAGACTCTGAGACCCCATGGCCAAAGGGTACAGTGTGCTGAAGAATAATCTGCTTATTAGATTGTGGTTCCAGTGTTAGCAGCATGTGTGACCAGAGCCTCTAAGCTGCTCTTCCTTTTCCTGTGTCTCTTCACCTATCATCTCCCAATGAGGAAAGCAGATAGTTAGTACTGCCATGGTCTTAGTCTTGCTTCTGAACCTTTTTACACGTTGGCAGCAGAAAGAAGGGCAAAGGGCTAAGATCAGTTTTGCTGTGGGAGCCAGTCAGCTTTTCTATTCGTGCTAGAGAAATACAGAATAATGATGATGGGACTCCTCAGCAGGGCTTATTAGCTTAGACTTGGCCACTCTCAGCAAGTACATCTGCCTGTCATATGTTTTATAGATACCATGGGAAACCCACCTCTGGATCTGCTCCTTGTTCTATGTAATGATGCATTGCTCTCAGGGTAAGGACCGGGATGAATCCATAGTTTTTCCTATTCTTGTTATGTATTACTCACATAATAAGGATGGATTGCAGGGAGCTTTAAAATCCCCTCACTGGCCATGCCTTTGGTTAATTAACAAACTGAACACAGTGATAGCTGAAGTAGAGCGAAGGAAGGGCTGCTGTATATTGCAAAACCCTGACACAAGTCAGCAGGGGTGCAGATACCTGCACAACAGAAGCCCTGCAAAGACTGAGAACATTTGAACTTAGATTTCTAGGAAATAAAACTTTAGCTCCTAACTGTCTCTGTTTCCCAAGTTCAGGCTGTGCAGTTACTTCCTAATCAAGATGCAGTCACTTAAGTAGCTATCGTGGAAAGATGTGCATAGAAGAGATCCTCTGTTGAATTTCTGCTTCTCTAACATTTCTTTTGTGAAAGGAAGTAACATCAAGTGTTGTATTTCAGTGTCATTATTAATGTAGTGATACCAGCATAATCATTAATGCGATTACAGTTCATTGTGCACCAAAGACAAAGAGACTGTAGCCTCTTAGAGCAGTAATAATTTCTGACAGCTGATGAAGGAAAGACAAGAAAAGGCAAGGGTAACATTTCTCGTGCTGCACCTTCCTAAATCCCAGGAATCAGCACTTCATGTGCTTCTCTCTCTGAGCACCGGATCTGTATATTTATGTTTAATAGGTGTAGATGGACTTTGTTTCCAAGAATCTGTCAAATCACATTTTGGCATTTCTGAAATTGTGTTTCAGTGAGTTCCTCTAAGTCCTCAGGCACTATATGAAAATATAAATCCTTTTGATGTTTGCCACATATCTGCCTCATAATTTCACTTGTGTCCCTACTCCCCCTTATTCTTAGGTTGTGAAAAATAACGCATGATTGTTGCCTATTTCCTATCTCCAGGTTTTTTAAAAGATATATTCTGCTATTGTATCTCCCCTATCTTCCTTTTCCAGAAAAACACATTTTCTGTTTAATATCTATCCATATAGAAGATGGTTCATCTCTTTAGTAATTGTTTCCCTTTTTGTATTTCTTCTAGTTCTAGGAGTATTGAGATTTTGTAGATTAGCATGATGATGCTTTCTCTTTTGTTCTCTGTGCCTTTTTCCTATAACTCCTCCTTGTTTCTTCTCCTAAGTAACAGGTTATTAGACAAGAGAAAATGGCCTCAAGTTGCTCCAGGGTAGGTTTAGATAGGATATTAGGAGAAAATTTTTCAAAGAAAGAGTTATTAAGCACAGAAACAGGCTGCCCAAGGAAGTGGTTGAGTCACCATGCCTGGAGGTATTGAAGACATAGGGATGTGGCACTGAGGGGCATGCTTTAGTGGTGGACTCAGAAGTGTTAGATTAACAGTTGGACTCAGTGATCTCAAAAGACTTTTCCAACCTGATTCTATGATTCTGTTTTACTTCCCTTTCTATCTGCTCTTGAGCACTGAGAAGGCATTTTCAATAAATGCATCTGTGTTATGAGCAATTTGTGTTCAACTTCAGTCTATAAAAAACCCACTATTCTTGTAATATACAAGCAGAAATAAAAGGACTTTTTCTAATAGTTCTTTGTGTAAAGGCATAAGTAGGGGTAGACAGTGGTAACAAATTACAGATTGAAGGGTGGGTTGTGAGGCATTACTAGATAGACTCTTTCCTGGACATAGAATTATAAAATGGTTTGGGTTGAAAGATACCTTAAAGATCATCCACTATGAACCACTTGCCATGGGCCCGGACACCTCTCACTAGACCAGGTTGCTCCAAGCCCTGTCCAACCTAATCTTGAACACTGCCAGGGACGGAGCATTTGCAGCTTCTGAGATTGAGACTTGAGAAATTGTTTCTGTTTCAGAAGGTTGGGGCGTCCTCACTGAGTGAGGTTCTGCAGTGCATCTCACATTCTTCGGGTGTGGGCATCTGTAAGAAAACCCCAATTTTGAGAGATGTATATTATGTCTAAGACAGAACCTCCTACTAACCACTTTTACATATGACTGCAGCAAGATACTGCACTGTTACCTGAGTTGTACATGGGAAGACAAGAATAGCTTAAAGAATAAATAAAACAAAAAAGGGAGGGTTAAAAAGAAAACCCAGGACTTTCCTTTCAAAGTGGTCATGTTTCAGAAAGTTGTCTGCTTGCAGGTTATGGCTAATCTTGGACTGGAGCTCAGGATGCCAGGACCGAGGGTGTTCAGAGACGGATGGAGCTGTCCTTCATCAATAACTCCAGCGCATTCAGTATAAACAAGCTTATTCCATCTGTGCTGCATCCTGTCATTGCCTGAACAATGCTAAAAGGAAAATCTTACGCCCCACTTACTTCCTGCTCTTGACATATGAAGCTCCAAGAGATGGAAGGCGGCACATGGTTGAAAAGAAAAGAATGAGGTAATGGCCCAGCATAGCACAACTTTCTCATCTTGCTGACAGAACATATAAGGGTGACTCCCCTGAAAGCCATGGTGCTGTGAATTTTAGGTATTATGTTTTGCTCTGGTTATATTGCAAGGGGAAAATAATGGCAGCTGAGGGTCTTCAGTTTCCCAGTCTCAGAACCTCACATTGATGAAGAAAAGCTACACATCCATTTTACAAGGAGTGAATCTCAGATGCCAAGGAGAGAAAAGCCAGCCTTGTGGTTCTCATGGACATGCATGCTAAGCATTCCAGCTTGGAGTGAGAAAGGGAAAGACAGACAATTGATACTTGTGGACCTGTATGAACTAGTCATAAATTAGTAACAAGAACTGCAATGGAAGAAAACTCTGTATTACAGCAAGTGTGATGAGTAGCCCTGTCTTATTCCCGCTGCCACTTCCGAAAGTCATCTCGCTGACTCCATTGACCCCTGCTCTTGCTGAAGATGAGCTATTATAAAGATACAGTTATTGCTTTTCCCCTTGCACTCTGAAGCACTTGTTTTTTGAGGTTCTGGCAAGATTGAGGTAAAGCCTGATTTCCCCAACCTGTCGTACTGGCACCATTAGAAGTTGTGAGGAAACACTGGTATGCTTTCCACAGAAGAAGAAAAAAAGTGCTCTGTAGTCCAGCATTTGGATCCATACCCATCTAGGCAGGCCTTCTGCCACATTATCTGAAGCAGAGACAGGCATCTCAGACCCACATGTTGCAGGCTATCACTCACTGAATTCCTTATTCTTTCTTTTGAAGAAAAACAAAAATGAAACTCAAATCCCTTTCAGGAGATCCTGTGAGAGACTCTTCTTCATGCAGGAGGTGGTGGAAGTATCACATACAATGAAAAGTCAAACTCCCACCTCCAAATGACCTTTAACTCCCATAGCCTCACTGGCAAACAGAGGTTGTTTAGCCCCTCAGATGACCAAGAGCAATGTACCTAATGGATGCAGCGAGGCTTGGCACAGACAACCAGTCTCTCTGGGTGACTGGCGATAAAGTCACCAGCCTTTTGTACTCCTGCGCTTGCTGACAAGATGCACCACTCATTAGGAGCATCAGCAACAGTAAATTGTTTTGGCCAGTTCTTCATTGCCCAGACCCATAGCTAATGAAGTACCTTGCACTCAGAGGAAAGAGGTGATTTAGAGTTATGTAGAGAGCCTGGATAGTGCCAGTTAATGGAGAAAGACATATGCTGAAGCCCCTTTATAGTAATTCCTCCCATATGGAAAAAGCATCCAAACTAAGGGGGTTATTCAGATGGAGGTGTAGTACTCTTCTGGAAGTTTTAACTTTTAAACATAGGACTTCTCTTTCCTGAGAAAGAGCTGGCATATGCACATACCCAGCTGCAGCCTCAAGGTTGTGGCTCCACAGCTAGCCCATCTCCAGTTGTGTCCTCAATGGGGGGTAGTTGCCTGATGAAGCATAAGAAGGATTGAAGCCTAAAAGCCCTTAAGGTACAGGGAAGTGGGAGATTTAACAGATTTGTCAGGAGATTCCTACTCCTGCCTCAGTGGGAGGGTAACTCCATGGATGCAGCTTTTAATCTCTCCCCAGTCATTGTACAGGAAGCTCAGGTGCTTAATTCAGGGTGGCCAATTTGGCTGAGAAGCTACTAAGACTTGGGTGTTGAGAAGCTGCCCCCTTGCCTACTTCTCAAAGTTTCTTACAGCTTCTTCCTATTTTAGGATCACGGCAGTCAATGATCTTTTATTATCTATGTCTGCAACATCTCCTGAAATCAAGTATTCTCATTTTATAGATACTGAATTAACAGCCAGAGCCCCTAAAAACTGAGGAGCTTAGTGGTCAGGCAAAAACATGTGGTGAAAGGAAATACCCAGCCAAATGTTCCCGTCTTTTCCCTGCTCCCTGTGGTATCCCATCTTAATAGCCAAGGGCATTGGCCCCTTCTGTTAAACATGAGAAAGTCTTTTGTGTGGCAGAAAGTTAAATTCTGGTCTCCTCAACAACCGTATTATTCTTACAGAGCTGATTACCCACTTGCTTGCATCAGTATAAGTGGATGTGTTGGTGGCAGTGGAGCTAAATGTGAGTGATGTGGTCAGAGGCAGACCCACAGTTTGTTAAATCTTCTAAATGGATGACTGAGAACAGCACCTACAACAAAACCCCACTTTTTTTTCATGTTGGCTTATAGTAAAAGTAATCCCCGTTGCAAGTGTTGGTTCTGATTGAGTAATTCATTTTAGCATCTTACATGGAATCTGGTAAGCCAGTACTATTGCAAACAAAACGTAGAATGCAGGGAGAATATGGTTAATAGTAATATTAACAATAATAGTAACAACAACAACAACAGTATTAATAGCATCTTCATTTTTAGTAAGGGACAAACAAACCTCAAGCTGACACAGAATTTAGGGCTACCCTACATTTTGTTGATGGTAGTATATCACTGTAGGAGGTGCTAAGTCTGGCTTTACAGTGTCTGAAAATACAGAAAAGAACATGCATCAGAATCTGCCCTCATTAAAAACCATGTTGCTTCTCCAGCTTCAGCAAAAGCAGAATATTGGTTTCTAAAAGCAGATTTTAGCCTCACAGATGACTCTGATCGTATACAGTGCTATAAATTGCTAATGGGCTTGTGGATTCTGTGAAGCAGGAAGGAATTGGTTGGAAAAGTGCTGTTTTCAAAAGAGCTCTTGAAAGAGGAGAGATGGGAACATAATCAGGATTCTTGCTGAAATCCAAGGTCACAGTCTGGGAGCAGAACTTTGGAGAGGGAAGTCAGAGGAGAAAGATGAGTTAGAAGGGTGAGAAGTGGTGACGGGCAGACGAGGGCTTAAAATGATGATGGAAATGAAAAGGATGTCACAAAATGTTAATCATGTGGAAGGGATTTCACATATCCCTTGCTCTGTGTCTAGGCCACTTTGTGATCCCCTTCATGACGTTTAGCTGGGACCATCTCTGTGTATTTGTACAGACTTCAGCACGATAGGGACCTGCTCTCTCATTATCACACAACTCATTAACAGCAGTAATAAATGATACTGTATTGCCTCTTAACCCTCTGCATTTGTTTTTCTGTGGGTTGCATTCAAAAGAACAAAATTCTTTTTAAAACAGTTTAATAATCCTCAGTCAGAATGAAACTCAGGAGAGATGACACCATCTGGATGATTAGTACTTGTTTCATTTGCACGTTGAACTCAGTACTCTTCCGGCACTAATTATTGCATACCCTTTCCTTATACCATGGCTTCTGGGGCTCTGTGTCTGATATAAATAGCAGACTAATGACATGCTGCATGTTGCTTGGGAGACCTCATGTTAGTTTACAGCATTTCTCTGATTATTACTTTTTTAATAGAGAGAAGGTAAAACACTGATCTCACAGCGAGACATGAGAGCCTTAATTTGTTCACATTTTTCTAAGAGCCAGTGCATGATGAAATATTTATATGTTCCTCTCTGACTGCAGCATTTGGAATATGCTGGGTTGTTTTATTGTTGTAGTTAAGAACTGATGGGGAAAGAAGTGCTGGAGCATTCAGTAACAGGATATCCATGTCAAGTGTGAAAGTAGAACGGGTACAACCAAAGCAAGTTGGTGCTAGGAGCCTGACCTATCTTGTACAGGTAGAAAATGTAATGAATTGTCAATTGGTGGAACATTTGTAGGTGAAGTTGCAGAGTCAAACACTGTTCCTAATGTCTGAAAGGCAAGGCAAGCATAAGGTCATTAAGATGGCATGTAATGCCAACTAAAATAATGAGGTTTATAATCTTATGGGGGTGTAACACAAACTATCTAGGATGGCCAAGAGAGGAAGCAAAGCCACAGATTGGCACAGAGTTGTTGGAAAGAGGGGTGCCATCCAAAACATGGACACTGCTGATGTGATGCCCATCCATGGTTAATCTAAATACGGCCTGGTGACATGTTGTTCTCCAAAGGTTTCACCCTGGTGTGTTCCTTTCTGCCTGTGTATTTACAATATGCAAGAATCAGTTCCCGATGATAAGAACAGTGAGGCTTGGTGTGGTAGTTCCACTCTTGTGATGATGTTTTGGTGTCAGGATGAGTTAGTAAGGGTCGATGGTTAGTCACTCCCTGTTTGTGTTGGGACTAACAATCTTGAAAAACTCTGTTCCTGACTTATAGCCAGGAACTTCCAGTCCATCCTTGCTTGTATTGCTTACAAGTAGTGGGACAACCTTGGTAGGAGAGACTGTAGTCTAATGGATGACTTACTGGCAGAGATCTGTGGTATAATCTGAAATACACCTCAACATTGTGCTCAGGAGACATAGAACTGAAAGGTGCTAGGAAATAAAAGAAAAAGAGAGATAACAGGTTTTGAACTGCTAAATATTAGAGCAGGATTTTAGCCGTCTATCTTTCCTGACTCGTCAGTCTTCAGGTTATCCAAACTCTATCCTGAAAATTTAAGCCTACTGAAAGCAGGTTTAGTTTTCTTAGTTGTCTTTTGTAGTTCACAGACCTGCAGAAGTCTGCAGCCCAGTTTGAAATACAGAACTGAACACATGCTATTGGAGATAGTCTAGATTTGGGTTCAGATGGGATCCACGGGGACTGAAAATACTCTGCTAGAGTATTTAAAGTAAAGGTGATAGTGCTTCTCTATCCCATCCACTGTGCTTCCTCCCCACCGACCTTGCTATTTCAACTAGCCACAAAAATTAAAGTACCATGAGCCTGTTCTACACTCCTTGGGGTTTCCAGTCCTTTTTATGTGCTCAAGCCTTCACATCCATGAAGTCCAAGGACCAGGAGTGAAGCAAGGAGAGGGAAGGCTACTTAAACTTTCTCTTATGTTCTTGTGCATCCATGCAGTGCTGGCTGCAATCCTGGCCCTCTGTGATTCATAAACTATCTAATCCTCTTTTTAAAACTCTCTCTTAAATCAAAGAACTTTGTTTCATTGCCTCCTGCTGCATGAAGGTCAAAGCCTGGTGATGCATACTTCACTGATTCTTTATAACAGTGCCCTCTTCAAGATCAGTTTCATTCACCATGTGTCGATGGTTTCCACTCCAGTCTTAATATAATTACAGGAAGGTGACATGAACAACACCTCTTCACCTGTGTGAATGGCTGAAACAATCTTTGGATGTCTACAGGTAATTAAGATTTGAGCTTGCTGTTCATGGAAAAGGCTTTCTATGTTTTGTTTTGCCTTTTCCTAAAGAAACCTTAGGTCTTGTGGCTTAGATTTTAGAGCTGGACATGGAATAAAGCAGTACATTAGAAATGTTGAATTTATCAGATACAGTTAATTTGAGAATGCTTCCATTTCTTATTCACAAATAAGTTTATCCTCTAACAAAAGACAAATTGAGGATCAAAATAACAAAGAATAGCTAATACTAGAAAGGAACTGAAATAAATCTTAAAGTAAGGAAAATCATATGGGCTAATACCTCTACAGTGCACTCAGGGAAAATGCAACTAATTATTATCTCTGTTCAGAACAATATTTCCCTGGTGGTGTTCAAGGCCAGGTTGGACAGAGCCTTGGGCCACATGGTTTAGTGTGAGGTGTCCCTGCCCATGGCAGGGGGTTGGAACTAGATGATCTTAAGGTCCTTTCCAACCCAAACCATTCTATGATTATAATACAGGTTTTTATAGATTTCACAATGGACATAAAAAGCCACATAGAATCACAGACTGGTTTGGGTTGAAGGGACCTTAAAGCTCACCCACTTCCAACCCCCTGCCACGGGCAGGGACACCTTCCACTAGAGCAGGTTGCTCCAAGCCCCTGTGTCCAACCTGGCCTTGAACACTGCCAGGGATGGGGCAGCCACAGCTTCTCTGGGCACCCTGTGCCAGTGCCTCATCATCCTCATAGTGAAGAACTCCTGCCTACTGTCTAGTCTAAATCTGCCCTTTTTTGGGTAGATGATATCAGTCACTGTTCTCTTACCCACCAGTGCTGTTAACCTGTTGTAGAAGGCCACCAAATTTTTCAGGTACAATTTGCCCTTAGTGTGGCGATGTTGGCTGTCACTGATCACCTTCTTATTTTACATATGTCTTAGCATAGTTTACGTGTTCTGTTTACATATTCACATCTATTTGCAGTGCTTCACTTTTAGTTCATATAGTGAAAAAATACAATAAAAATAAAAGTTCTCTAGTCCAGTTTTATTTGGCTTGGCCTGATTCGCTATTGTAAGTAGCCAAAAATTTCATAGGAGATAGATAATTCCAAAATTAAATGTGAGGGCATTGCTCCAATGTGCTGATAAAATTGCTACAATTTTCACATATACTTGCCTAACATGTACAGTTCCAGCTAGCTCTGTAAGCAATAGAGGTAACCTGACGGTCAGTATAGTAATGTAACTCCCAAAATACAGATGGAGAGCATGTTCTATACATGGTCAGGTACACACAGATGGTGCCCAAGGTCCATAGGAGAAGCCTATATGAAAAAGCTAGTAGTCCAGCACTGTGCCCAAGTAGTTCTTTTTGTTTCTTCCCTCAACAGCTTAAAGAAAAATACTATAAGAACTTGCATATGGGGTGTTGAGACACGTACAGATAGCTTGTGACTGACCATCATGAGGTATAGACTTCCATACTAATGAACCTTATTCTTCAAACCACTCGTTGCTTCTCTTATTGTTTATGTCAACATATGATTTTAAACCAGTTTGCTGTGATTTTATTTACAGGCTGCAAACACCCTGAGGAAGAATGAATTTGTACATGGAAAAAGACCTTTACTGAGGTTAAAGTGGTACAGCACTATTTGGGGAACCTGCCATGGGAATAATTTGGGAATAATTTGCTGGAGGATATGGAAAAAATTCTGCTTATTTAAATGAGTCAGAATTAAGTTTTTGGGGAAAAATAGAAGGTCCTGCTCTTATTTGTAGTTTTTTGCCTTTGCTTATATTTTAACTAACATGCAAATCCAAGTACAGTGTTGTGACATAACACGTATTATAATGAATTCTTAAATAAATACAATATATCACAATGCACAGTCTGCATTACATAAAGCAATAATAATGTTATATATATAATACAACAAAAATACAATGCATGCACATTACAAGAAATATTGGAACACATGTAACAAACTCTTGTGGCAGACTTCTTAATTTAAAAACACCTCTTTTCTGATTGCCACCAAGTGAATGCATAATCAGGAGTTGATGGGAGTGAAGGGTAACAGATGAGGATGTTTTTACTAAAATGAATTAAATTTTAGCAGCAGAAAAATCAAATATCATGGCCAAATATCAGGAAAGCATCCCAATGTATCTTTGGAGGAATGCAAAACAGGAAATGTCCTCTTTTTCCTGACTTGCTAATACCATCTGTCTGAATGTCTTTGGCAGGAGAACAGCCTCTGAAGGAAAGTGCTGGGACAATAAAGACTAGACTGGAGAAAATCCAAGGAAAAATTCTGTATCGAAAAAATGATGGACTAGGACATTTTAAAGGCCTTTTCGTTCTCTGTCTCTGTGCTATTTAGTGGCTTTGGATCTGATCTGTAGAGCTCAGTATTTAGTACTGAAATATTTTGAAAAGTGTCATAGAAACAGTATTGCCCTCATATCTTGCTGCTCAAAACAGGATAGCGAATAGCTAGTTCAGCATACTGATGCCATTTCAGCATACTGATACCTTGCTCTCTCTGTATACTAAGTAAGATCCCTGCCACTAAATGGAAGGAGGAGCAGCCCTGTGCTTATGCTTGGAGTTCAAGCCTGGGCATTCCTCGACCCCATAATGCTCCAGATTGACCAATGATGTTTCCTAATGATGACAGAAACTTGCAGGGGAGTGGAAACTTACAGCAGAAGAGTTACAGATTTGGTAGGAGAAAGCGTGAGGAAGTGAAGGATTTGGTGGCAGGGAATTTATGTAAATAGGACAATAAAAATTCACATTATATGCAAAGTGGGACATTGCCTTGTATGTAGTGTTTCCAGTTTTCTCAGCTTACTGCATTGACAGCTGTGAGAGAGGAAGAAGGAGCGTGGCCAGTCAAGTGTACTAGCTGATGTGCACATCCAGTCCTTGGCAGGATCTGCTTGCACCCACAAGACTTTTGGCTCCAGATCATGCTGACACTTCTCAATCATATGTCATGTTTCTGTTAATCTTGCAAACAGCCAATACCAAGATACCCAGCTTTCTTGTCCTCCAATATTTTATACATAGGCTTCTTAATCACACTGTAAACTCAGAAATGAAGAGCAGAGAAACTATTACAATCACTGCAGCAACTATATTTTCTTTCTGAAGGAGCAGGCAAATAATGCCCTAAATTTTGTGGAAATTAACTAAAAGTGGTCACCAGTCTTGATGTTTATGTGACATGTTAAATATGCAGCAAGAATCTGTGCTGGAGGGCAACCTTGTTCAGTTCTGTCTGCAAGAACTGGGTCCACTTTCCACTTCCAGTGTGCCATGGTTGTGTCACCCACTCCAAGAGATAGGAGTAGAGAACAAGGTTGTGAGCGGCAGGGATTTGTCTTAGACAAATTGCTCCATAGTTGTTGGCAGTGATCAGCACCTCACTCACTCAGAGCAACTTACACACTTGGGTTAAGCTTGACAAACCTTCAATACAGTGCAGTCTTTTCTAAAGGTATTAACTTAATTGAATTGGAAGTGTTTTCCTTGGGTTTTTTGTAATTTGTTTTGTTTTTATTTTTCTCTTTATTATTTAAATCCCTTCACTATTCATATAAAATGCTATCTATGAAAATTATGATTGAATCCTCCTTTATTTACTGAAGATATTATTTACCCCAGCAACAAGCTTTCTTGAACAGTAAGCACATGTTGAAGAGGTGAGTAAAATATAGTGGCCTTTGGGTACCTACATCTGTCTTAGCTTCAGTGCTGAGACTGCTGACAAAGATAAGAACTAGACAAGCCAGAAGAAGAATTTCTCTGACTTGGATAAGAATTTTGGAGAGAGCATTAATGTTGACCAGATTTCTGCAGTCAGTTGAGCAGGTTTGCTGCTGACTTCAGTGGGAGCTGGGCTGGGTAAAGGCAAAGCATCACGGTAACTCCCACTTGCAGGGCAATCAAGCTGTTACTGAATCTGACATGAAAGACTCTGCTGGGAGCAGCCAGATAGAGCCCACATGCACCACATCCTGCAGCTCATCCCACATAGCTCAGTAAACAACCTTCCACTGGTAACAGATGCTCTTTGAGTCTCCTGAGGTGGCATCTTAAGGCACTCCTGCCTGATGCTTTTCAAGATGTTTTCTCTTAATCAATAGTACCTGCCTCTTCCAACAATTGGGGTGTTTGGAAAAGGAATCTGTTCAGTTTTCACAGTAAAACCAAACGTACAGTAGCACAATGGGCTGCTTACATTGCAGGTGAATGCTGAGAAGAATGCAGTGAGATCTAAAGATCCAGTACAAAGCAGAGAAGGATTAATCGAAAATGAGTCTGGAGGATGTCCTGACCCGAGCAACATAAAGAGAAAACTGACATTAAAAGGTGCTAAGAGGATAAGTGTCCATGGTGATCATCACTGGTGAATACAGCTGTCCTAATTTCATTGACTTCTGAATTATTTTCAGAACATTGCATTTCTCTCTGCAGTTCTCTCCTTTGTCCTCTCTTCCTGCTGCTTTCATCTTTTTGATGTGTGTGTGATTGGCAAAAAGGGAGAAGGGTTGAGAATAGCTAATGCTGAGCACTAGAAAATATCTGGGAGGGAAGAAGCTGTCCAGATGCTTGCAGTGCAGTATTTACCACAGCTGCCTTTTCCCTTGAGAGCATTAGAGAACTGTACCAGTACAGGAGTTGTGGTCCTTCTTTGAAACACTTGGGAATATCTCTTTGTTCCAGTTTTCACTGTGATAGTTTAACATATAAGGATCTTGAAACAAGGAGAAAATAGTTTTTTCCAGATAAATACTCACTAGACATTGGTGATACTTATTTTTTATTAGAGAAAGAAGAAAGGGGCAAAATTCTACACATCAGTGATTTTGACATTTCATTTTGCCAACACTTTTGTGTTGGTGGTGTTTGCTGATCTCTGAGTTCTACTGCCTGATCTAATTTCTTCCTAAGAGTAACTGGTAATAGCAGAGACCTAATAGGAGACATAAAAAAGCCCCAAACCCAAACCAACAAAAATCCCCTTGACATCCAACCATTGAACAATAGATTGAGCTAATAATTTAAAGACAGTAATTTTAAAGAAGCTACATATTAAAGAGAAATAAGAAGGTTCATTATGTGTCGGTAAGGAATATTAACCTTCCTTGACCCAGGAGAAGAAAAAGAGAGATTGAATTTGACATCTGAGTGAAAACCCTTGGAATAAAAACAATTAGGACATTAATGTAAAAGGATTCAGCATTTCTTAATGTAATTGACCTTTGATGCCTTATAAATCTCTTATTTTTAAGATTGCAAAGCATCTCTAAGAGCCCATTTGGGAACATGACAATTTAGAAAATGGAAAATGCATTCCTTAGCCTGAGTTCAGTACAGTTGCAGCCTCCAGCATTACCCATGAGATAACACTGCAGTGTTCCTAATTTTCTCCAAAACTCAGACAGTTACATCCCTAGATATGTCTAGGAACTCTGGGTGCTTGTGCATCATTATGCTGTCTGCTCCTCTCCTTCCCACCCCCAAATTGGATTAGGTCCATCATCCTTAAAGGCAAGGGATAGACACGAATCATCAGTTGTACTGACTTTGAAAAAGCAGTTGCGTGCTGTAGAGTTTCAGAAGCAGCTTTTAATATAACCAGCAGATCATCCTCAGATGCAGCCTGATGCGAGGGTTTCCATGGACAGTAAATGTGCTAAATGAAACTGTAGATAATGAATAACAAGATCCTAGTAGGATATTATAGTAATAGAGGGCTTGGACAGGGGATGTCAATCCTGGTGACACTTATGCATAATGCTTCAGTGATGTAAATGTAGCAAAGCATAAGGTGGGACACAAGCCCTTGGTGCATTCTCTGAAGGTTTCTTAGTGCACTTTAATGTTAAGAGTATAAGTGCCATTTGGTTGTGAAAATGACTGGGTTCAACAACTTCTGAGAGACTTACTGGGACAAATAAAATACTTCTGGCTCCAGTCATTATCCCGAGATGTGGGCAGTATTTCTCCTATAGAAAGTAGTCAGTCTGTGGCTTAGAAATGAACAAGATTCCACGTTAGTGGAAAGGGGTGCACAGTCAGAAAGGCGGATTATTACTGACAAAATGCCATGAGAGACTATTGTTGACAGGGGATCCCAGCAGCAGTTGAGGACTCATTTCTTTGGTTGATGAAGGGGCAGAGCAGCCTCCATTTTTACCCCTTGACAATTCCTATTCGAAGACTTGTAATTATGCAGATTTCATTCAAGCTAATTACAAATAGAAGTCCCTAATATCTCTATCAACATTTTTAGTTCACCACTCATACTATTTTTTTCTTATCCTTTTGTTCAAGGTGCTACCTCCTCTTGGCACAGACCCAAGTGTCCATCACACCTTTTAATACTCCAGGTACTCCTACTCTGCATTGTACAGAGTATAGTGTATGAAAGACAGCAGAGCTACCTTTACATAAGCTTATCTGAATGTTTGGGACAGTAAAATATAATACACTGCATAAAGCCTATGAACCTCCATCCTTTCTGCTGTATAGTTGTTCTCATCATTCAAATCTCCATTTTAGTTTGGTTTGAACCACCTTCCTGTGTCTTTCTTTCCATGCATAAGACACCAAATTTCTTAGGTCATTTGGTGATGTGTAGTAGTTTGAATTCTGTCTTTGACACAGTTTCTATTTTATATAATAAAGTTGGAGTCTGTTGGGCTTAATAAGATAGCCTTAGCAACAGTGCCTGGTGGGACAGGTTTTAGCTGTCGTGACATTATAGTGCTGTGAAGAATTAAGGCTTAGTGGGCATCCACAGGTCTGTGAGTGACTTTGGGTAGCCTGTGAGGACATCTAGGGGAACAGTCAAAGAACTGATGTCTGCTTTGGACTGAAAAGCTTGTCCGGAAGATGCTGTTCCACAGCTAGTCCAAGCTAGGAACTGTTGATAAGGTTGATGGTTGAGATCAGAGAGTTTTGCCTCTAAGGAGTGGAAGTATTAAAGCTCTTTACCCTGAAAGAGAAATAAAAAAAATGCAAGTCATTCTTTAAATGTTTCACTGACCAAAATCATAATGTATTGACACATGCATATGTGCTACCAGGAAGAGGAAGTAAGGTGGTTGCTCCACCATGTTATTTTAAACCTAGTATAAGTTACATGCGTGACGGCAGTATATCAGTATTTAGGAAATGTTGCCGTGAATAAATGCAGTGCATTAGGTGGCAGCAGGGTCCCCTGGAGGAATTGCTGAAAACATTGCACCTGGAGACCACAGCTTGCAAACCACACTAGCCATAACCCCCCCATATATATTAAAAAGTCAGATGTAGCAATGAGGGAGAGAAAATACTGTTCATTGAAGTCTTTAGCTTGATTTCTAAGCAGTAAAAATGAGAAGCTTGTGCTAATGTTAGATGTGAAAGAACAGCAACTGGATCAGACTGTGAGGCACTGCTTTGCCTTTACAAAGTAAATAAATAAATATTAATTTCCTTCCAGGAAAATGGTAAATTGTTTCAGTACACTCAATATGAATAATTCACACATCACCTTCTTCACAGGAGTGAGAGGATTTGTATTGTGCAGTCCCATTCATGTAAGCAATGGAGACAGTTTAGCTGAAAGTAATTAGCTAAGGGTGCTTTGGAAGTCTCTATCAGTGCCAAAAAATAAATCTAAAGAACCTGAATCTTAATGTACTTCCTTAAGTTCAGGAAATTTATCTCCTCTTTGTTTGAGGCTGATCCCCCTGTTACATTGCAGTGGTCAAAGGTAGTGATTTTTTTGTTTCCAATAAATAAAACTCAAAATATTTAACAGCATTAGAAATTCTCATCTATTTTCTATTTATTTGATGAATATAAGTGGGTTTTTATAAGAATAAAAATTCTCATGATTGACTGTACTCCTTTTTAGCTCCTCCAGGAGAGCTTTTGCTCACATCCACATAACAGAAAATTGATTTCAGTAGAGTAACATAGGAATTCAAAGATAATGCATAAATGTTTCGGTATCTTAAAACCCTGTAGAACAACTGCTCCAGAAAGGGAACTCGTTATTTGTGAGTCTTGCTGTTCCTTCTCTTTCTACATCTTTGGGATCATACATAATATATTTTCAGGGAAAAACATAATCAAAAAGCAACCAAAAAATTAAACACTCAGAGATTTGGGATTGCAAGAAAGGAGCCGTCAAAGACTGCTGAAGTAAAAATACTAGTGATGAGCTGATTCACAAGATTCACAACAAGCTTATGGGGTAAGGAATACAGAATTTTATGTTTGTGTTAAATTATACAATATTTTAATGTGGTTTTAACATGAATTATCTAGAGAATTATGCTGTCAGTTAATAATTGAAATAAACTCAGTGCATAAAACAAAAAAGTGTAATAGCAATGAAAAGGGTTGTATATTTTACACTTAAATGTGGGAATAGTTAATTTTAGATGAGGTGTTGGTGGAACTGATTTTATTTGCTAGAAACACTCTTTAAAAGAAAAAATCTGAATTTTCAGAGTAAGAAGAATTGATTTTTCACATTGTGTGCAAGTAGGTGTAACTCCACACATCTTCTGGCCATTTCCTGCTGTGTGAATTGAGCATCTCCATGATCCAGACAACTTACATAACTTTCTTAAAACCACAGCAATGAAATTATTCATAATGACAAAGAAGGGAACTGACCCAGTTTACTCGGAATGAAATTCTCTTCCTTCCCCCCCAGCAATAGCTGACACCAGCATGTTTCACTTCAAACTGGGGTTAAAGCAGCTTTCTAAAACAGAAGAACAAACTTAGAGAAACAAGCATTGCAAATGCGAAACAGACATTTGTAAGCAAATGACAAGCTTGCTCTTTTAAAGCTGATGTTCTGAGGCTGATTGCACTCCTCAGTTATTTATATCTAAATGCCTCCACTCTTTAAATAGTGGCCATTCATATTTCAAGTGGCCTACATACACAAAGCTGGTGCTACATGGCTGCTCCACACCCATCGTAACTGAATTCCTGGAACAAAAGGCAGACAGGAGTTGTGAATTCTGATGTTATGTAGTTATTGCAGACTAATAAGGTCAGTGGAGGTTAATTGTGAAATCTTTCAAGGTATATACCTCAGATGACAAGAATAAAGCACCGTCCGGTATCACTTTTCAAAGACATGGCTGTTTTAACCTCGTGCCCTCCTTACTTTATGCAAGTGAAACTGAAGCAAAGGTGTATAGTCTAGAAAGGGACTAGGTGGTGCTGTCTTGAGAGAACAGGAGTTGGGAAGTGACGATTTCCCAACCTTTCTTGATGACTTGCATATTGTAAGAACTTGCTGGGAGTAAGTTCCAATTGTAAGTTCAACATTTTTAAGAGAAGCTTTTTGTTTTTTTGCCTTGGGTTGGAAAAAGCATCTTTGGAAATCCCTTGTATGCAGGTCTGGGGAAGAAGGAATGAGGAGCCTGTGATGTGGTTAGCACATGGTTAAAATATTCACTGCTAACAGGGAAAATGTTAGACTGGGAGAGAGAATGACAGTTTCCTTCAGCTGCAGAGATCACAGAGGGCCTAATCATCAGCATATTGGGTACTATAGCATAGGTTTTTCTCTCAATGGAAATTTTACCCTGAACAAAATAATCTTTTCCGATTAAAATTCAGTTGACACATTTCATCATGAAGTGGTTTGGTTAAGATAGAGTAGCATATTCTAGCAATTTCATTAAAAAGACTTAGCCAGATCTCTGCAACTCTGACAGCAATCAGAGCTATACTCTTCCAACCTCCAACCTTTACTAAACTAACTCCACAACAGGCACATGTGGGATCATTTGTTCCCTCCATTCCCTGCTGTGTCCTCTTTCTAAAAAGTTATGGTTTGAATATAATACAGCAGTCCCTCACTGCCAGCCCTACACTCAGGGCATTATTCCATTTGAATGACTTAGAGCATTTGAACTCGTATCCATGTTCTAGAAAATACAAGGAGTGCTTTCACAACCTCTGCTGTTTGGAAATACTCTTCCTATGGTAGCTCCAAGAATACCTGGTGTATATCGTTTCTCCAGATAGTTGCCTTTCTGTGCCTAGTCTGGTGTCCCAGTTTACAGTATTCTCTTTCACTCCCACAGGTTTTTACTTGATTGGTTTGTTTTGCTGTTATTTCAACTCAGAAGTATATATGTTTTCTTAAGTAACATAAATTGCCTTAATGACCATCTTGTTTGAGAACAAATATCAGCCTGTGGCTTACTCAGAGGTAATTGAGTTGTGGATTTACTTTATATATTTATTTATTTTAATTATAGTGGTAGGAGGTTGTTTCACTGGCAGATGCAATCTGTAGCTTTTCTTTCTACACTGATTATCTTCAAGGCCAGATGAGTGGCTCTAATGTGTGCATGGTATATCTATATCTATGTCTATATATCTGAAGACAGGCTGAGAAAGTTGGGGCTG
>NW_009918554.1:0-22588 GCF_000696875.1 Nestor notabilis
GAGAGAGAGAATGCGTTGCCTTGGTAAAGGCAATGGGAGGACGCTCCTTGTGGGAAACACCTGCGGGACCTGATAGAAGGGATACAGGTCAGAGGGAAACTGGAAAAATGAACACCAGGAGATGGAAGGCAGGAAAATACGAGGAGGACCTGCTCCTTGCAAACCTTGGTACCTGCTATCTGTGAGCTGCAGGTGCCTTGACATTTACAACCATGACAGCGACACCCTGTCTTTTGTCAGTTGGCTATAAAATCTTAAAACTGTGTATTGGCTTTAAGTAGCCTGCAATCAATTACTGCAGGAGAGCTAATTGATCACATATGATTAGCCAGATAATTTGCTTCATATTTCCATTAACAAGCCCAATGGGTATGATTAATTGCTGCAGGGGGCAGAATTTCAGCAGGGCTAGTGGGAAACTTGCTTTGTAATATTGTGAATCCCATTACCCCTAATGGAAATTTAACAGTCAAATCCCCCGTGGATCACTTAGAAAAAATTATCCCTTAAGGTTAAAGGGGATTTCATTAATAGTATTCTAGGATGCTCTGATTTAAGAGTACTGTAAGCCTCCAGTGTCATGTAGAAATATGCATCCTACTGGCTTTTGCATATCCCTCGTTATTATATCACATTACCCTTCTCAAATGGAATTTCAAAACACAGCTCAGCTTATTGAAATGTAAGGCACATTAAGAGTAAATTTTATAAAAGTTATTCAAGGAGATTTATCTGCTGAATTCCTATGAATATTAATGGGAATTGTCCAGCTACATTGCCAGACACTACTCTTAATGAACCCAAACAGTAATTTACCAGATTTCTTGAATCCTGATGCCCACATATAGCAGAATGTATATTATATATAAGCCTAAAATTTGGGCTGGAAATTTACATACCATGTTGTCATGGTTTGTGACATCTAATGTTTCACCTTGCACTTTTCTGAGATGTAGACAGAGTCTTATAAATTACTTTCTGGAGTGTTTGGCATCAAAAGCCATTACAAGGATGTCACTCGAATTTAGCTGAAGGATATGTAGAAAAGTATTAAGTTGTCATTCTAGAGTACCTTACTGCCTGTCAATCACAACGAAACACTGGTGGCAGAGTGCTCCTATTGCTGGGCAGCCAAGCTGAGAGAGTTAAATTCCCCCTGAAACGCAAGGCTAAGGTCCTCTGGAAACCAAGATCCATTAAGATGGACACCCAAAAAGTCACCTTTTAAATACATGCAAAACAGAAAAATAGCTGCAAATATTAGGCAGTGTCTCAGACTGATGATACCAATCACTTAGAACAGATTTGGCTATTTTCCCGTTTACAAGTAATTCACAAATTGAGCAGCATTTTCACAAAATCATGCTTTGCTGATAATTAAGTGTCTGGCCATTTATTGTTAACATATGACTGTGACTAATTGTTAAACAGTTTGATATTGGCCAGTCATACAGAACTGCACCTACTCCTGAATCAACTGGATGAAACTCTTCACACAGGGAAATGAGAACGATCAGTGTCAGCAGCATCACAGTGTGCACATGGACTCATTCAATTTAACCACAGACATGACCAGTCACTAAAACTGCAGCTTTGCAGGCAAACAATCAGCCTGTGCACATCTATTTGTTAAGGTGTTCAAACCCCATCATGTTGAATGCCCACGGGAACTGGTCCCTAAGACACTTTTCTGTAACATTTTACTGATGCAAACCAATACACAGTCATAAGTGATTGCTTATATATAAAAAGATCCTTTGATGTTTCAGTTCAAAGTTAGAGAAAAGACTGACTGGATCAGAAAACGTAAGTTGGCACAGTTAAGTGCCAGCCACAGCTTGATGCCACCACAGCCAAGCTGTTGCAAGAAAACCTGACTAGTTTGGGAACACATGTGCACAGAAGCTGAAACATCCACATTAACCACCTAAATCAACCTGTGTATAACATCAAAAGGTTATTAGTATTAAAACCATCCCTAAACAATTTGGCTGTAATGGTTATGAAAAGGAACCCATCTTGCCTGTGCCTGACAATATCCAGGATTTATGGATACATATAAGGGCACTGTAAGAATTGTAAATATTGTTTTCTGTTCCACTTCTACATCTTACAATTGTTTTTTGATACTAAAATTACATCCACATCAGGCAATCCAATCCTTGTGTTGTGTGGGGCCTATTTTCATCAGGCTGGTGAAAGGCAACATTGGATTCTCTTTCACATGAGATAATTTCTAGCTCTTTTATTCATCTACCTAGGGGTATGAATGGATGAGAAGAAAGAAGACAGCACTGAAAACAAGCGACCACACAGAGAGAGAGCAAAGAAGTAGAAGAGGCAAGAAGTAACAGGAATAACGGATACGTTAGGCAAACCTCAGAACAGAATTAGTTCTTGAGACCTTGAAGATTTCAGAGACTTCCCCACACGCATCTAAGCCTGGCCCTCCTTTGACCCATTAATCTGATTCTATTCATGTCCACCTCTGGGTTCACTTCCTGAGGTCATTGTTTCAAATTTCTAATTTTCCTTTCAAATGCATGCCATCTCCAGAATTTTTTACTCCACGTTTCTACAGTCAGAGATGAAGTCAAATGAAAGTTCTGTGATCAAAGCCTAATTTCCCTAAAAAAACAGAAGCCTTTTCGACTTCTCTTCTGAATTAATTTCAATTCAGACTAAACCATCTCCTTTACAGCACCATTTCATATCACAGATGGGATCCCTGGTTAGTTTTTATTGCTACTAGAAAGGCTTCTTCCCCCCCCTACCCTGAATAATAGGTTTTTCTCCTCATCTACTCTAGGCTTCACTTAAGTAAGAAACTCCTCAAACCTCTGATGCTTCCCTTGCTTTGAATGCCCACTGTGAAAGACATTTATGAGCTTTCCTGGGAGCTGCTTAGGTACTTAGGAGGTCTGGTGTTCACAGCAGCACTGAGCTCATAACTAGGTGGTACAGCTCGATGAGAGTGTGGAATATTAAGGCCTGGTGGAGCTGAGCCAGGAAAGGCGGAGGGATAGGAGAGTGATGAGAAAGAATAAGACATATTGGCAAGAGCAGAAAAAGGTGGAGAAAAGGTCTAAAGACTTGCCATAAAGAAAGGATTTAGGATTGGAAGAAAAGCTGAACCAAAGTGGGAAGGAAAATTATCTGAATTTTCAACCCCTCCTCTACCCAGTTCAAGATGATCAGGTCCTGCCGATTTGTCTCATGCTACATGAGTAGCAGCTCACCTCCACTAACCCCCGGAACACTTCTTTCATAGCCAGCTCAACTCACAGAATGCAAAAGATGTCCAACCACAAAGGTGCCCCAAGAGGATGCTTCCAGGTTTCGAAACTGAACAAAACCTAACACATACCTCCCTCTGCATCTTGTTTTCATGGCCATCACCCTGGGACCTGACATATAACCAGTGTGGTTACAATTACACCTTCCTTACTCCTTGGTTGGTTCTGTATGTTGGAACACCACCAGGCAGATTTGTAGTTTAACCCAAAGACTGTTGTGAAAGCATCTAGAGATAAACAGTGGGGTAGTTAACAGTCAGCCATGCACATTACACTCCTTATGCCCTTCATTACCTATGCTGTGCAGGGGGTGCCAGCACCAATGGGAAAAAAAATAGAAGGAAAGAAATAGTCTTTCCTGAAGGCACGTTCGTGTCCAAGTTAATAGAGAAATATTGCATGAAACCCTCACAGTGACAGAAGTAGAAATTAAGGCATGAAAGGAAGAGGGTTAGTATGTCAGCTCTCTATTAATGTGGCAACAAGTGCAAAACAGCACTGCATTTACCAGAGTTGTTTTGAAAACAAGTGCCATTCAGATCGATGGTAAACTACAATCAGTGGCTGCTGTGCCTCTGCACCTAAAGCAGCAGTCCACCCCACACACCAGGAAAGCATGAATATCATTCAAACTGGGTTGGATACTCCCTTTTGCTGTAGATCACAATTTAAGGAGGTCAATATGCAGCTGGTTGAAAGATTTATCATGCAATCTCTAGCAGGCTCACGGATCCCAGTTTGTTAGTTAAGGGTTTTCTGTCTTCCTAAATCACAGCACTTTGTTCCTATCTAAGAGGGTGTGGACATTCAGCTAATGCCACTGAAGGAGAGTTTTCCCCTGTCTTTACTTATCAAAAGGCTAAGGAAAAGATTACAGGATTTTAAAACTACCTTTTGAGATGCAATTCACCCAACTCACCATATCATCACTCCCTTCTCCTGCTGTCACATTTGCCTCCATTTCTTACTTTGTCTGTGTCTTGACCCATTGCTAAGTTTTAAACTAAAATGCTAGATTGCATTATCCTTCCTTTTCTGCTTTCCTTGCTAAAAAAAGAAACAAAACAGTAAAAAAGATCAGTGCCCTGCAAGGTATGTAGAACGAAAAACTTCTGCGTGAAGGTCTAAGAAACTTACTAGTAAGTGCTAGAATTCACTATTTTTCATGTAGAAACTGCCTTTGACATGACAAGAAATGTTGCTTCAGTAAGATGGACAGGAGGCTATGCTTAATTAGACAGACAGAACGGAAAGGGGAGAACTTACACCACATTTGCACATCACTATATCTTCCTGAAGAGATACTGAATATGGATTAATGAGGGACAAGAAAAATGGACCACATTTCCCTTAGCAATTATTTTTGCTGTGCTTCCTGCTGAAAAGAAGACAACCATGAGTAACCTGTGTAGATGAAAGCATAACGCATAGAGCTGCTGCTGAGCACAGGATGACACAAATCTGGGTCCTAATTCTGCTTTCTAAAACTCACTTTCTACTTCTGCTGCAATCCAGAGAATACCTCAGCATGATGCTACAAACAAAACACATGGATGCCCAAGTATTCAAGGAGCCCCAATTCTAGAAATACTAATGCTTTTCTTTCTTTACTTCAACAGCTTCTTTGCCTGGTTTCTAAGTCTGTCACTATACCTGTCTGGCTCTCAAAATACAATCTTCATTCTCTTCCTGACCACTTTGTAAACATTTTCTTTCCCTGTAATACCAGTAATCAGAAGAGCATACATTTTGAGGCTTGGAGCCACCTGCCTGCACTGGCTAATCTTGCAAGAGCTTCTTTACCATTCTCAAATCCTTCTTAACAGGCAATTTGCTTCTTACCACTCAGCACTGTGCCTGACCCTCCTTTCCACCAACACACCCCATTTTACCACCTCCTTCTCCTCATCGTTGTTCTTAACACCCTGATCACAGGCATGGTGTGTGATGTAGACCATCCATCTGGTGAAGCTCTTGTAATAGGAAAGGCCCTTTCTCTTTCCCAGCCTTCTCTCTCAACTCCTGTCTATATTACTTGATTTCTACATACATACAGGCACTTCTATACAAGTGAAAATCCTTTTTGTAACCCCTTCCATTCTAATAATCTACATACATTAAGGGTCTATCAGTCCATCACTGCACCCAAATGTTTTGGCATATAAACAACAGATTTATAATAGTCCCTTTTAAATTATACATAAGCTATTGATTATGTATACTAATTGAACAATTTCCATGCAAAACTGATGGTTGTATATTTATAGTTAAAAAAACTGGAGATATGCAGAATGTTCACAATGAAAATATAGAGACTGTTTTGCTTTCATTTTGCAAAATTGAAGCAAAACCAAAGTTTCTCCCTTTAACTCTTTTGCTACAAAATAGGGCACTTCCAATACACTTCCGCTTTTGGAGGAAAAAATGCTTCTGTCTTTGAAGTTGTGTATTTTTGATTAATCATACTATGATTAATCCAGCATAAATCCAACTGTTTCACAGAAGCCCTGTGAGGAATGGTCCAAAATGAGCACTAGTCCATGATCTCTAGATACATATAAATATGCATACACAGACTTGCATATACACAAACACACAGATGAGTTGTCAAGATATCAAGATGGGGAGGCAGAATGTGTGTACGATGCTGCAGAATGAGGGCATGCTTAATTAAAGGGATAACAGTACCTAGAAAAGAACAAGTCTACATGTTTGTGACAGAAAGTCTGGCCTTCTGATATGTCTTATATTGGAGATCACTGCAATATTTGGTTCTAGATTTAAGAAAACTGGAAGTTCTTAAGAGACACATGAAGTAGTATCAGAAAAAAACCACCCTACCCTCAAGTTCTTTTTACGTGCTCATTTAGCAATCAAAGGTAACAATTCCTTGTTTAAAAAATAGAATAATTAAGCAGTGATTGATACTGCTAATATTTATGCAGAGGAGGGAAATTAAGAATATGATTTCTATAGGAACTCATAGAGAAGAAAGCACGTGCTACAAGTCACACAAGTTTCTTCAAATACCTGCTCTGGCTTACAAGTAAAAAGTCCCTGCAAAGCAAAGATCACAAACGAAGCATGGACCTCAGTACAGTAATACATATATACGTGGAGCTCAATACAATAATACATATATACGTGGAGCTCAGTACAGTAATACAGGATATAAATAGCTCCTCCCCATGCCCCCTACTTTTGTTTTATTTCAGCTGTTTGCCTCCATCCACTCTTGGGAACCAGAAGACCTGACAACAAGCCATTTGAAAGCCACCCTGGATGGGTAAGGGCAGCTGGTGCAAAAGGGAGCCGAATTGCTCTCGCTTCATAACACACACTAACCCAAACTCCTTCTGACAGAGGAAATCAATACTTCAGTAGGAGACATGCCCCAGCTTGGCACAGAATCTCAAATGAACAAAAGGCCTCCTCCTGCCTGAAGATCACCCCCTGAGCACTGTATCAAGACTCACCTCATTTACTACAAGCATCTGCAGTGGGTATTTTCCCCTCCAGGCCTCCTGTGTCCTTCTTTAACATTTACTGTTAGAGATCAGTAGTCTATACAATTTATTGTACCTGTCAAGGCTAATTTATTCATGCGATCTGGCAGTAATCAAAAGGACTGAGATCGATGTGCCAGCAAACCCTGACATTTATTCATATTCTAAAGTCCCATTTGACCTTGAACTGCAGCTCACTGGAGCTGAACTTGTCAGCACCTCTCTGAGGCTTGCTGGGTCTGGCAGATCAATGCCTCTGGGCTAAAGGAACAACGTGAGAGCAACAAGCGCTCAGACCAGGAGCATGAAAGGCTGAACCACAGACGGAGGGGTAGGGAAGATGGCACCATTGACAGTGCAGTGGTCACAGACCTACCAGTCAATACAACACATACACTGGTGCAGCTCGTACCTGGACGTTCCCGCAGTACCACTGTTCAATGGCAATGAATTTCTCACAAGGAGTAAAAAGGGTGAAGGAAAGGAGTGGAGAAGGAGTATGACGTGTCTGCCCACAGCAGCACAAGCAGGACACCTGATGTGATGTTGTCTTTGGCAGGCTGATGCCAGACTGGCCCCACTTGGGCCACTTGTGGCGTGTCAGGGGAGGCAAACGAAGAGACAGAGAATAACATTACCTTCCTTTCCTGGCGGGGGGAACAGAGACAGCAGCTGGTGAGCCAGCCAGAAAGGGCAATGCAGAAGGTATATCAGAAACTCTGTGACCTAATAGGTACCTGACAGCTCATCGTGACAAGGTAACGGGAAGCAAGAAAACAGATCTCATGGGAATTGCTTTCAGTGTGCTTAGACTACTTTGGAACACGCCTTGGAATTTGCTTATTCTTCTTGAAGTCCTTTACCCTTGTCTTGTCCTCACAAAATCATGTCCTAAGAATTTGAAGTGCAGTTCTTCTAACACATGCATGTGCTGCAACCTCCAGTCATCATTTCAGGCTTTGAATTCAGGATAATTAGAAGGAAATACAATTAAGCCTATTTAAAACAATTCCATAGAATCATAGAATGGTTTGGGCTAGAAAGGACCTTAAGATCATCTAGTTCCAGCCCCCCTGCCATAAGCAGGGACACCACACACTAAACTATGTCACCCAAGGCTCTGTCCAACCTGGCCTTGAACACCTCCAGGGTTGGAGCATTCACAACTTCATTGGGCAACCCATTCCAGTGCCTCACCACCCTCACTGTGAAGAACTTCTTCCTTAGATCTAATCTAAAGTTCCCCTGTTTAAGTTTAAACCCATTACCCCTTGTCCTACCACTACAGTCCCTGATGAAGAGTCCCTCCCCAGCATCCTTGTAGGCCCCCTTCAGATACTGGAAGGCTGCTATGAGGTCTCCACACAGCTTCTCTTCTCCAGGCTGAACAGCCCCAACTTTCTCAGCCTGTCTTCATACAGGAGGTGCTCCAGTCCTCTTATCATCCTCGTGGCCCTCCTCTGGACTTGCTCCAACAGCTCCATGTTCTTTTTATGTTGAGGACACAATACTCCAAGTGAGTACTCCAATTTCAACCTGGGTGCTGCTATCAAATGACCCTCAAACATCCGCAGCGGACATTGTTAGACCCTCCTGCCTCAGTTTCCCTTTGGTCAAATGGAGGTATACTTCTTTACCTGCTCCCATTACTGTGCCAGGAGTTGCAGGCGTGACACGCTCTGAAGGTATTGAACTGTTTGTTTTTCTGCTAATAGGAAGATATTTGTGTAAATGACAAGCTATTAGAGATGCAGAGGAAATCTAAGTGGCATTTGAGGTAGAAATATGCAGCTACAGTTTTACTGAGGCATGCAAATAAATTATTACAGTCAAAACATGAATACGTAACACGCAGCTGCACCTAACACTGATTTCACAGACGTATTTTGATGCTTCTCCGTGTTCTCCTTGCCTGTATTTCTCATGCTATAAATTCTGTTTGTCATATTAAGTATGAGTTTTCAGTGAAATCTGCCTTTTCTAAGCCTAGAATACAAATAGAAATGACAGATATGCCATTTTGTGTTTGCTTTTCCTTTCTTTTAAACAGCTAACACCTTTCTGTTGTGTTGGAAGGAAGTTAGCAAAGGAAAGCAATTGGCACTTTGACCAATGCATTTGTGCATGTTATATACACATCTAACACTGGCAATCTAATCTGATGTTCACGGAAGAGAAACAATGACATACGAGGATGCAACCACGATTTGTCTGTATGGATCTAGACTAACTGCAGTGTGCAAGCAATGAAACTACATATGGAGCTCTAAGTTACAATAAACGTGCTAATAAAGCATTTCATCCAACCTGTTCCCCTATTTCATCTATGTGCGAAACAAAATTTGAGAGAGAGAATCTTGGAACTCTTTCAGGGAGACTTATGATATTTTTTGGAATTACATTATTGGTTTTTGTTTTCTTTTCTTTCCTTCCCTCCATATGGAAATGACTTAATTTATTCATGCAGAAGCAGAGCAGGAATTCAGCTCCAAAATAATGATGAAAAGAAGTGCAGAAGAACGTGGTAAATGGGTGTTATCAAGTTCCCAACTCTTGGCAGCCAGTATGATCTAAAGGTATATTACTGCACACATCATGTTCCAAAGCACTGTCATGAAACATTCCTGCAAAGCTTTTAAAGGACACTGGGTTAAAGAAAATGATGTACTTCTGCAGGATGAGCAGCTTTTAGTTTTGTTGTTATTGTTTGGACAATTGACTATGGGCATCATCCTACAACATGAGCAGTACCAAAAAGGAAAAGATCATAAAAGTAGGGCAAGCTTGGGAAGATATTTTAGGGTTTCCTTACAGGAGGAAGATTAGGTGGCAACAGATGAACTTCTCACCTGCTTACTGTTCTGACTCCATGCTAAATGCCCATCATGCCCACAGTCACTCAAACCTGTGTTTTTCCTGCCTGTGCTCAGGGATCTGAACAGGAATCTGTTTTTCCTGGCTCTGTGCCCCGCTCCAGCCCCTCTATGCCGGGTTTCATTCCTCTGTGAGCCCTTTGAGGGAGAAGCTGTCCCTCCCTGCCACCTTCCTACAAGGTGCCTGGTTGATGGTGCCTTTCTGAAACGTTCACTGCAAAACAAACAATAAAGAGCTGCTCCCCACTCCATTCAGAGAACATTTTCTGCCACTCCAGAGATGACAACGATGCCATTCCCTGTACTGCTTTGCCCACTGCGTGGGTAATGTTATCACTGCCATGCGCAGATGGGCAAACTGAAGAGGAAGGGTAGGAAAGAGACTCCCCAAGATCATGTTGTATTCCTTGGTATACAAGACAGCCACCTTGTCTGAGGACTCCTCTGTTGTGGGTATTCCCATTGCACTACACAGACCACTAAAACCAAATTTATAGCAGACTTGTATTAAAAATTTCTCATTGGTGGCTAAACAGATGCTGCCTTTAACAGAAAACAGTTTGTCTCTTTCACACACAGTGTTAAATTGCCTTTTCTGTGTGTTACACACAATGCAGATAATGATACAATTTTTTGGCACCAAAGGAGGGAATCTTTATTCAACAACAGGAACATGCATTATTCCTTCCTGGTTCCTGCTCCTCAGCTCAGAGGTATCTGTCACACAGGTCAGCTCAACATGCTTTGCTCTAGTGAGGCAACACTATTGCAAGGATTGTTATTAGTCAGTTAGACATTTCTTTAGCAGGCTGCAAAACATACAGTAAAAAATATTTTATTACCTCTCAAAGTTTTCCAGACAGAATTGAAAGAAAACAACCTAAATCCCACAACACTCTCCTCCCCCTCCAAACCCACAACTTATCAAAGATCAGCTCTGTTCTCCTCATGCTCACACAACAAGGTTTCCACCTGCCAGTGGTAACGATTTACATGCCTCTGTTTAGCATCATAAATAATGGTGACTTGAATTTTCCTACATGGGTAACACCTCAGCGACAGATGGCAAGTTATATATCTCAATGCCTACAATCCATCTCCAGACCCTGCGCTCAAGACTGAAAGTTCCTGTAAATCTCACCTCTTAGGCTGCAGTTCATTTTCCCCACACAAGATGGTTTACCTGGACCTGGGAAAACCCTCCAGCCACACAATCACACACAGGAGCTTTGGCCACAGCCAAGGAAAGCAGTTTGAACTGAGTCCCACATCCAGTGGCTGCCTCTCCAGGACTTACCCAGGCTGCTGGTTTGGGTCCTGGAACCTGCATACAGGACACGAGCGCAAACCGAGGCTTTGCTCCAACTGCAGAAGCCCAGGCTAAAAGGATTCTTGCCATCATAAGAGCCCTTTGTACTTCATAGAGGGTCAGATTAAACCTCCCGTCCCCAGAGAAACAAGAACAACCTGGGGAGCTAATCAAAAGGTCAATTGACCCAGCTAAGTACTGACAGCTGCACACCTCTGGGTACACCGCAGCCCAAGCCAGGCTTTCAGTAACCAGCATCGCAATCTAGAGTTCTACAGAACATTTGGAGTTCTGGACCAGCTGTTATTTTGCAACAGAAAACACGTTGTATCAGAAAGTTTCTGACCAGCTGTAGCTCATCTCTAGGCTTTTGGTTCATCATTAGGCAGGTGAAACCTATTTCAATCTCTATGCAATTAGCACGATCACCTTCTCTGCCTTTTTCCTCTCTCAGTTCACACTTGCCACTGCAGAGGAACCGTGTCAGATTTAGATTAAACCTGCAGGGAAGGGGCTGAAAAGCAGGCAGTGAAGACTAAAGAAACGTTTTCTTTCCCTGGTTCTTTCACTGTTGGTCTCTTTCTGAAATTTCCAGCCTTGTGCTTTTATAATGTCCTAGTACATGAAAGGGTTTGTAACATAAAATGTTTCACTCTATGGAGCATGATGTGATATTGAAGCCAAATGGCCAGATGCTCTTTCCTGAGCTATTTCCAATGCTCCCAATTTAGAGTGTTTTTAACGGTATTCACAAACTCTAGTCCTACACTTGCTTGGCAATTTCATGCTACAGCACCATTGCACTGTGTTCTGATGAAACCATCGCTTTTCATTGAGGGTTACAGTTATCTTCAATTTAATAAAAATAAAAAATAAAGAAAAAAGGCACACTGTCATTCAAGGAAATTGCAGACAGGTCGCAGTTGGATTATCTCCCTAGAAGGAAGATTGTGTGTCCCATTTAGAGCACAATTAAGACTATGAAAATGGTCTGGTCAGAGAAAAACCCAAGTACCGCAACTTAATTGGAATGGGCCAAGTGCCTGTTTTCACATTCTTCTCTTTCCTGTATGGGGAGACTCTTTACAAGGAAAATCCTCCAGTTTGAATCATGGTTGATGTCACAATGTGAAACCCGGTGCTGGCTGTCACATGGAATTCAGCCTGTCCTCTTCATCTGCTTTTACATGGCTTCCTTGTTTGCTGACAGCAGCGCATCTCTTTGGTTCGCTGCATGAAGGCACAAGCACTAGTTACTGGAAGGATGTGACTGCAGAGCCAGGACCAGAGTAACCAGAGCTGCTGACAGCTTTTCCTAAGCTGTTAGTACAGTTACTGGCACTTGCACACTTTGGCAATGGGGTAATGGTGATTCATGGTGACTTCAGACACTCCAGGGCTCAGCAGCCTGGGATTTAATGCCTGTATAAGTGTCCTCACTTACAAATAAGCCTGTCTCCTTTTCCAGACACAAAGCATTATTACTACATACAAATGTCAAGCCTAATCTCATCCTGTTTGAATCAATGAAACTCTGCTGGAATTAAAAGATGCTGAACATTTAGATGGGCTGAGGACCTGGCTCATCTTATATGCACATCACCACAGAACAGACTATTCCAATCCCTATTCTGAAGAGGGAAAGGAACTGTGAATTAATGTAATCCAGGCACCATGAATTCAATCCTTTCATGACTTCTTAATGCTTGACTTTAGAAGCTTAACATCCTTTTACTTTGGAAAATGCCTATCAAAATGCTGCATTAATCTGGAGCTGGAAAAGAGGACACCTTTACTTACATGGCTTATCTGGAGGGTGAGACCTAGGAAATTTATCAGAGAGTTCTTTGCAACCTATGATGGGGCAACTGCCAATAACAGAAGATTACATTCTTGTAAGGATTTTGTTTAAGCAGTGCAGGGTTCAGTGTAGAATTGATCAGAAACATTTTAGTGGCATTTAACTTCATCCTGAAAATACTGATTCTGCAGGGTTCAGTGTAGAATTGGTCAGAAACATTTTAATGGCATTTAACTTCATCCTGAAAATACTGATTTATCACACTCCAGTGGGAACAGGCATGTCCAAGGACAGAATGCACTGCTTTCTCAGATGCCACCAACTGTGTATTTTCTTAATATTTAAATGATTAAACCTCTTCAAACTAAAAAAACTTTCTTTTAAAACTTTTCATTTGAAACTGAATTAATTTATACTGAAAATTACAGTTAATATAATAATGAAGATTTTTGATTTACTGAAATAAGACCTTTTGATTAAGCTGTATCTTTGTACAATTTTCACTTGCATGTCACAAAAACCCCAGACATTTTGAGAAACTCTCCAGACTGGGACCCCTACTTACCTCTTAGCTCTAAGACTGGGAGCCTGGCCTCACAAATTAAAAGCATTGTCCAGAACTGAGAATTAAAGTTTGCTATACGTAAACCTTGTGACCTTATTATGACAGCATACCAGCCCTGAATCTGCATTTTAAACACTGACTGCTCAAAGAAATCTAAATCTCCTTAGCTGAAGGTAATAAAATCAGGTCAAGAACTCACTATTCAACAATCTACCATTAGCAATTCTGTTTAGAGAAAATGTAGTTCATCTGTTTTTAAAGAAAGTAAAGCTGGGCCATAAAGCATAAGTTTGGAGAGTATAATGATTTGCTTGTGTATGCAAGTGTTAGGTAACGACTTTTATTTCCTCATGAAGAGACTTCAGTGAATCTGCAGCGTGGTTTTTCACAGGACACACAGTATTTCTGCCCAGCCCAGAGGTGGAATTGCACTTCTGCACACACAACCCATGCTTGAGTTCAGCTAGACAGCCTGGCCACCACAAGGAGGTAATCACAACAGCAGAGAGCGCAACCGAGCCCAGCTTTTATCCCATTGTCAGTTCTTTTCAGTGCTGAGGAACTGTGCCATAACTTTGCCAGTTCCCAAAACTGGCCAGAGTTACTGGGGACACATCTGCGTGAGCCGAGGTCACAACTAACCTTAAGCACCCAGCTGAGCTCTTCAGAACTAAGTCATTGCTCGAATTCACCATAGACATAATTTATCACATGGGTACCTAGGGACATCTCTAATTGATGACTCGGGCCAGGACCTCTTGAACAGTAGCTTTAAGATATCTCAAATTGGGTAAGTCAGCAGTTTGTGTGTGTGTGTTTATTGGTTTTGTGGGTGTTTTTATTCACATCTCTGATTTAGCACTCATTCGTCAGCTGATGCAGATTCCCCCCTTTGAGGTGTATCACAGTGCTATTGAGAATAAAGTAGTAGGGCCAGTTGTTGCTGGCCATAAAAGAGAAAAAGCTTTGCTTTCAGTTGTCAATGTGGTAATGTATTTTTTATTTAATTTGTTTGGATTCTTAATGGTGGAAGCAGAATTTAATTTGTCCTGGAGCATCCTTTAAAATAATTGGTTGATCTCTTCCCACCCACCATTACAGCTGATGGGTACAAAATAAAATGAACAGCAATTCATTCACCTTATCACTGGAGCACCAGAGGAAGGGAGAGATCCTTAGTGCAATGATTAATGACTCGCTATAAAAAGATGCATCATAAACTGCTTGTATTAGGTTAAATCATAAACTAGGCTTTTAATGCTTATATGATCCCTTTCTAAATAATTGTGTTGTAGCTCCCACTAGGAAAGGAACTTTCACGACACTTGCAAACAATGCAGTTTCTTACAGGGTCATAATTTGGGACCTCACTTAAAGAGATCCCTGTATTCATCTACATTCAAGCATTGCTTGAATTTCTTTTACTATTAGGACATCTCTCTGTTCTACAGGTCAAAAAGACCATTTGATGTCCAGTAGCAGCAAAGATGAACACGGTCTACCCTGAGTTTAGGGTGTCTTCTTCAGGCACAGACACATCCACAGCTTTGCTGCAGGAGAAAGTACCATTACTTTTCTTTGTCTCCAGGTTGGGAGAAGCACAGGTGAACCACAGCTGGAATGAAAACAGGATACAAGGAGCCAGGCTTCATAACTGAATGCAGTTATGAACCTCATAACCTCACCCACAGAGGAGTCAGACACAATTTGACTTCACAAATCCCCGGCCAAAATCAGCTTTTAGGTGCTCACAGACAATTCCCATCATCTTCAGCAGATGGTTGATGAACACACAGAGAATAGCACCATTTGTTCATAACAGAGTTGAGTCCTGTATTTATCTATCTTTCAGTCAAACTGTCATCTTTGAAAAACACAGTACAAGATGACATTAGGTAAGTGTCCATCTAGTCCTCACTATCACAAGCCTGCAATCATGTCCATCTCCCTTTCATTTCCCAGAACAGCTGGTGCTTTACTCAACCAAACCAGAATCTCCTGAGCTTGGCAAACAGATATTGGCTTCGCTGCAAAACTACCCCACCGGGAGAATGTCACAGCTCTAACCAGTATGAAGGTTACGCATAAAATAATATGAGTTTAAAAAGAGCTGCAGAGCCCTAAATATTTTCAATAGATCTGGTAGCTCCAGTCAGTTTATGCACTGCTTTGTCAACACAGAAAAGCACTTAGGTTAATTATTTAAATATTTCCATCTATGGAATTTAGAAAAGGGAAAAGCCAATACTGGAATACCCAAGATGATGATATTTTAATAAACAATAGATTTAAGGGGGATTAGCTGGGTTATCAAACAGTATCCTTCCAAATCAGCTCATTAGTTTCACTGACTCTCCCTGTTTCACTTTATTAAAACAATTTAATGAAGGTTCATTAAATGCAATGTAATATCATTCAGATACTCCAAGCCTAATCCCTTTTCTTTTAGTAGTAACATGATAATAGTTTGCAAAAAAGTTTAAAGGATTATTGTTACAGCTATTTTAAACAGGGGCTATGTTCATCCAAGCACGTGACACCACTTTCCCAGATTTTACTATATCTTATTATATTATTCCTTGGTCTTTATTCATTCATTCATTCATTTATTCCTACCCTTTTCTGTGTTTCTTTGCTCCACACAAGCAGAATCACACATGGGCACCAGCATCCCCCTGTGCATGTGTAGGCATATGCCAAATATCCCTGTGTGGGTCAGTGCAGCAGGCCTTGGGAAACGAGGGATTTTTTGTGAGCTACTTCGAGATTTAGGAGTTAAAAAAATCACAGTGATTTTATAAATATCCTAGAGAGAAGGGAGACGGTTCCTGTATGTTTTCACACTGTTAGTTTCTGACAGCTCTGAAAGACACGCAGGAGGGGATCACGCATAGGACTTGCAAATTACGAGGCAGACACTGTGTGTTACTTACCATGCTAGATCCAGGCTGGAAAAAGAGTAACAGATCCATGCTATGGACATACATCTTATTTCAGAGTGAACTCACTCATAATCCCGTACTTACATAAAGCCTTTTAACAGCAGGGTTAATTATTCTTTATAAGGCAAAAACCCCCAAACAAACACTGCCACCACCCCACAGCAAAAAAACCTCACAAAGAACGAGGGCTGGTTTCTACATCCCTGGTTTCTGCAGACTTTAACAGGTTCCCTACCCCTGAAAACCTGCCCTCAATCACTTCAAATCCTTGTCTCTTCAAACAAGTGCCATTTCATAATCCTATTAAAACCTTTGCCTCTGTTTACCAGGAGCCCTAATCGTACTCAGCAAGTTCTTCTTGTCTAAGGAAGAGCGACAGCTTTCAGATTTCTTAGGAGGCTTATTCATCAGCTGCGCCAGAATTTTGCCAGAGTGTTCAATCTATTCAGGGAGCAGCCATGTGGAAAAAGTTTCAAACAGCTCAAAGCCCTGCACAATGATAAAGGAAAGCTCACACAATCCTGGTAATAGCCTGACCCTCTTAAGGAAAATTGGATGATTTGTGGTAGCAGTTTTTCTGTCCCCTATGTGAATTCTGCACCTTAAACTATAAGCAGTGTATTCACACAGTCCCATTACAAACCCTATCTCTCTTGCAATGCTGGAATAATAAATACACACCCATATGTGAAAATAAACTCTTGCTGCAATGACCTTCTTCCTCAGCCCACTGGTGTGAAGGAGTTTGTAGCCATTTTAGAAAAAAAGAGTCAGATAAAGAATGGACTAATTTGATGTTCAGTGTTTCACCATGAGCAGAATATATGCTTTAATGAGCACATTACATGCACCAGGGACATGTTACTATGAAGCAGGGAATAAAGAGTAAGGGAAAAATAATTAAACGGTCAGCTTTATAATGAGGAAACTGTGTTCATGCAACATTAAGTGGCCTCATTTTCAAGTGCTAAGTAAAGACATGTTCCTTGGACTTCAGAAGGACTTGCTGGCAAGCACCACCGTAAAAACAAGGGCAAAGTATCACAAGCATCAAACCTTGTATAGGTCCAGAAGCACAGGGTGGACTCATGCTGTCCCCAGGTCATCAGTCCACACTTTGCACTGGCCTACCTATTTGACGGATCAAATACCTGTGCCCTGTAGTTCTTGTTCTGCAAGGTGGACCCCAAAAGCTTTAGAATACCACAGCATTCATCATGTGTGATACGGAGAACATTAGAACTGACTTCTACCAGCCTGGCCTTATTTTCAGTTGGTACTAGCTCTGCTAGACCACAAGCGCACAACATCATCTAGGTGCAACGAGCACATGAAGACTTGCTGCAGCTTTTTGCACAAGCAGAGCTATGGGGAAAAGGAAAATCTGTCTTACTGGGTTCAGACACTGACAGAATGAGCCACTAAACCATTTCTGGCTGTTATCAGTTCTCTCAAGGCCAGTAAGGCCAGGAGTATTCATTTACCAGGACTGTCAGTACCATATAGTGTTGCAATATCAGTTACTTCAGTGAAATAGCCTATCAGTCAGACAGCAGTTCTGTTGGGCCACAGGTCCCCTGTCTTTGTGTGCAAATGGATACGGCACAAAGTGTCTTCTTTGTTACTCACCCTCATGCCTAATTCAATGTTTTCTCCTCCATAGACCTCCATACCAGGGTCAAGCAAGCCAATCTCACCAAAATATTCTCGGTCCACTACAAACGAGCATCCGATCATGGCTGGTGTCCTGCATGGAGAGATTACAGCAAGAAATTAGGTTGCTTATTAGCAACCACAGAACCCACCTCATAACAAATGTACACAGACATAACACAGTTCTTAGTCTTCAAGTTTACATTTTAAATGTATCTATTAGTGTGCAATCACATTCCACTTCATCCCCCAATGGACAGAGGACCTTGTGGGACCAGAGCCACTTAAACAACTAGCACAGTGTCAGGCACACTTGAACCAGCTGCCTGTGAGACTGTCACAAGATGCTAAGTCAAGTTCTCCGTGCACGTAAGTGAAGCATCAGGCTGGTTTTATAGACACAACCTCTGTGTTGGAGCTTAAGTTCATCACCAGACAAGAGCAGCACAAGAACTCGACAACACTTTGTTTGAAGATTAACACTCAAGAAAACCCCATAAGCTTTGTCAGAAATGAGAAGTCCCCTTACCCACATATTAAAAGTAAGTGCATGTCAAGAGCCATGGATCAATCATGGTCTGACGTCCAGCAAGGGACTTCTGGAGTCAACTCTAGCAGATAAATTTCAGCCTTTGTGAAGCTGTTCCATGATTAACATTTCTGTGTTTGCTGAGGTCAGCCTTTAGAAAAGGAAGAGTTTTCAGATGAAGAGATTCTGCCCTCAGACTGACTGGGTGATTTCACATAAATCATTTCCCTTCTCTGAGCATCAATTTCTTTATATTTAAAACTATGGTTCTGCTCTCCTTTACAAAGCAATGTGAAACCTGTCACTGAGCGTGACATGAGCAGCACTACATGACAACAAATTTTGAGATCATTTACTATAGGAACACAAGCATTATTTCAATACAAAAGAAGCTAGTGACATTTGCAGTTTTCATTTGCCCACACATTCTCTGTATCCCTGGTTTGGTCACAACACCTGCATCTTTGACATTCAAGGTAGGAGCTAGGTTTTGCTGCTATAGCCCACAATCAAGGAGTATAAACTTGACTAAGGTGGAAAACCAACAAGAGCCTGCAGCTCTGCGTTTGACTTGCAATTCACAGTGCCTACTGCAAGATCATGGGTAGTTATCCTGCAGTCACATCTATGGGATGCGCGAAGGTCCTGGAGACAGACTCCCCCATTTTAGTGGGATCCTGACAGGCCAGACTGCTGAATCAGGAAAACTGTAAAGCCAGTTGAGAAACTGAACACTTTTGGAGCCATCGTGAAAGAAAACTGTGCTCCCTCTTCCATTGAAAGGGAGGTGATTTTTAGGCCATCTGGCAGGTACAACATCATTCCTAATAGTGCTATTGTAAAAAGACATCAGGAAAAATCTAGTTTATACCAATTTTCTGTTTTCTAATAGAATGCAGAATACTCTACCTATGGCCCAAGCTTATATATACATACAGGCCATGAAAAGGCCCTAAGGAAACAAAGATGATGGAAAAGGTCTAAAACCTACTTTAAGAAGTCTCCTTTGTAATGCACTAATGTGATACTGTCACTATGAAGTCTCTTTTGTCCCGGATACCTGCCTGTTTCTTCAATTTGTACAGAAAGCTATTCGCAAGGTATTTTGCCCATGACATCTCAGAAACATATTTTTGAGGCAGTTTCATACACATGTGAAAAACTGCCCTGGCTGGGAAAATGAACACATTTGTTACCCCTGGATCCCCCTGGTAGCAGCAGGTGGCTGCTGGAATGATGTTATCATACCAGGTCCTTTTTCTCAGCAGCAGCTCACCATTTCTACAGGAGGAGGTTAAAAAGGTTTCAAAAATAACCAGCCAAGACATGGTCACAGAAAACAATTCTTTGCCCCTGGGCCTACTGCACACCCCAGCATTGCAGAACACAGCCCAGCCTATGGCAGAAACTGTTTGGTACCCTTGAAAAGGTTCATTTGCTGAAGCGCTTACCTGTAATGGCTCTGCTGTAGCACTCACATTACTGGTACTGCTTCAGCATCTCCCTTTCTCAGTGTGACAGCCATTGCAACCACTCAGATCATTACAAGCCTATGCACACTATCCCTCTCATGTTTTCTCTGCATAATTGAAAAAGGCAGCTGTTGATAGAAGCACATTTGATTGGCACTGCTCCTGACAAAGAAGCTGAAATACCTTGATTAACTCTCATGTTCCACCCTTATAGAGCGAGATACATTCCCTGGATCATGAGCTGAGGGACACAATTCAATGCAGTTACAAAGGCAAGCATCTGGTTGTCACAGATGACTTCGGACTGAAGTGGGGCTCTCAGCCAGACCCCTGCACCCAGTCAGTCAAAAAGGCTGGAGGAAACTGAGGCCAGATGTCTCAAACCCTACAAAGAAACTGCAGCAGGGTCACCACCACTTCCAGCTTCTGTTAATGCATATACATATACACCAGGATCTTTGCAAGAGGGATGGCATTTAAAGATGTAAGTTATTTGGTAAAATGCATCTTTCTGCTTATAGTTCCTAGACCACACCTGGAGAGAGACTTGCCTAAGAATGCTGAGGGCTCAGGACCAGATGCATCTTATATGCATTCCACTGTAACATCCTCCATCACCAAAACCCACATTTTAGGCTATCAAGAAATAAATGTGGTCTAGAAATTGAAATAAAAGAAGGACATGACCAAGGAAAGGGAATTCAGTAGCTGTGAAACGAAATAAGCCTTTGAGGGAATATTTAGGTATTTCTTAAGTGTTAACCACGATAAAAAAGGGAGAAGGGGGAGAGGGGGAGAAACACAGGCCACTTCCTTCATTTTCTTTCTAATGTATTTGAAGCTAAACACAGGCTTTGCTGAATGAAGGCCTGAGCATCACTGCTTTGCAAAACTGAGCTGTTAGTTTGGGCTTCCCAGGCCCTCCCTCCCCAAATCCATTGGAGGCAGCTCCTTACAGTGGTAGGATGCTCCCATGAGGATGTTTCTCCTTCCTTCCTAATGAGGAACAGTACAGTCAGGCTTTGCAGACTGCTCTCAGGTGCTGAAATCTCTCTCTGGGGGATGGATTTTTGCAGCTGTCAGCTCTGACCATTAAAACACTGACTTGTTAATTGAATGGGGGTGGGAAATAGATTTTAGATGTAACTGCATAATCATCACTCACAGTGGAATGCCACCAAGGACTGCCTTTGCATCTCCTTTTATTTCTTCTCATTAGACATATTCAAACACAGAGTCCACAAGCCTTCATGGCTTATTCAGAAGAAAAAGAAATGCTTTCAGGAATGAGCAACAATAGCAGTGCAACGGCAGAAGGAACCACATCCAGCTTTTCAGAGAACTACTCGAAACTTGCCACTGTCACTGCTACCTGAATTTGGCTGCCTGCTGCCACTGCTCTGCACAGCAGCATGGCTGCATCCCTGGCAGCTGAACTGAGAAGCCTGTGGCTCTGCCCTGGCCACATCCTGATGTGATGGAAGAACTTGCCTACGATGCACAGTGTTGAGTTTTCTGCACACTGTATGTTCAACACTTCCATCAGGCTCACCAGAGTTTTGGGCATCCAGTACTCATCAAGCCCAGGCCCTTAACTTCCCTATGCTTCGGGTGACCCAGCTGTAAACTAGTGTAATGCGATTGCACAGCCCAGTGAGCTGGTAACAGCGCTGTGAGCCGGTGGACCCTGACTCTATTCCCTGCTGTCATTCAGTGAGTCACCTCCCTCTGCCTCTGTTTCTCCATCTGGGAAGCACACATAGTAATACTGGGTGAAGTCTGAGAACTGCTTCAGCAGTTTAAAAGCTGAAGATTCACTTCTAAAAGCACTTTAAGCATATAGGGGGATACTTTTATACTGGACTACAGTGTTGTATTTACATAACTGCAAACACTTAAAAACCTGCTCCCTAAAAAGCACAAGACCCTCACTTGTTTGTCGTCACTGGGTTTTCCCAAGACCTGAAAAACTCCAGTATATCCATCACTTTCAGTACAGTGCAGCACAGCCTTCCCTTGAAAGTTAGAAATCGATATATGAGCAAAGGCAACTGGATTAATACATCTTAAGCACTGCTCCCTAGCCATGGGGTAGCAAATGAGAAGGTGTGTGCCTCAGCACTTCACAGCTCCAGAGTAAAAGATACTAACCTAACCCACATCTGCTTCATGTAAAAGAACTTTTCTCCTTAAGTAATGCACTTTCTAATAGAACAGTGACATTGTTAGAAGGAAGGTATCACAAAACAGTCATTAGAGGTGTACTGTTTTTTACCAACACCTCAAAGGTGTTGGGAACTTGACTGACCTGTGGAATGCTCTTTGACAAAACTGAGGATGTTAGAAGCATTAGTTATAATCAACAGCAGCACTCAAAGGCTAATGTGGGAAACACAGTACAACTTTTTTTGCAGCTAAAACCTTAAAATGCAGCATAGAATAGTATTGACTCTGCATGGAGGAAGATACAGCATAGTCAGTTTGTGGAAATGACCTGATGGCATGGCTGTAAGCAAGGGAGGTATGAGAGAACCATTGTTCTAGGTAATACCTGGGGAAAGGGAGGAAGCTTCATGGTGGTACACACTCCCTGCCTCCCTCTCTGCTACTGCAGCAGGCACGGTGCTGGTGGCTATGAGGGA
>NW_009918554.1:22619-34501 GCF_000696875.1 Nestor notabilis
GGAAGAGAGCAGTGCTATGGGACGGGCACTAGAAACAGGAGACATCCTGGCCAGAAATGAAAGCCACTTGCTATAGGCCTGAGTCCCAAGTGTTCTGTTTTAGCAAGATCTCCAGGAGCACAGCTCTGTCAGCAGAATGCCAGCAGGCTTTAGCAGAACTCCAACACCCATTTCCCCAGAAAGGTGCATTCCCCTCCTTTACAGGCAACTGAGACATGTTGCCCGGGGGTTTCATCAAGAACAAGTGAAGAAGAAAGGGATGAGCACCAAACTGACATACTGCACATGATACGGTAAGTCTTCCTCTCCCTTACACATCTTTCCCCTTCTGCCTTAAGGTCAATGTACGTGCAGTCAGGTCGCATTTGAAACGGTTTTCAGAGCACACAGCAAGTCCGGTTTCCAGGATAACTGACCTAACACAGCTAACACCATCGCTACACAGACCAGCACGGGGCCTGACTTGCACGTGAGGAGGAAGTGCACACTCCCAGCTGAAGCAGGCAGCACAAACCACCCCACTGAGGGCACACCAGGTGCTAATTTATATCCAGGAGCAAGACACTCGTGCTCTCTGGAGCGCCTGATCCAGCGCATGTACATACACATTCCTACCGGTACCCAGATATGGCATATTAAGGCAGTAAGTGAGAACATATGAAACAATGAAATGCACCACTGCTGCTGGAGGAAGATAAACGGGAAAGCTGTGCAGTGCTTGGCTGAGTGAGGCTGACTGAGGTCTCTAATGTTAGTGGCTGCTGATCAAGAAATGAAACACAGAGCAGTCCATCATAATCACGGCAGGTGAGGGAAGATGAGCCAGAGCTCAGGATACCAGAAACCTTCCTTGCTGTCTCAAAAACCAGTAGCATCTTCTGCATATAGAAAAAAAACCCAGCTTGTTGCAATGCATAGTCAAATTCATTAGAAACCCTCTGAAATAGGATCCTTTGTTACACAGTTTGTTGCCAGATGATAAGGACGGGTTTGGGCAGTGTGTTCTCAGGAACACAAATGGAAAATGATGTGATGGACACAGTGTGTCAAAATAACAATCATCATTTAAATCTTCACATTAGAGGCATCTTACATCTCAAATGTCAAACATGCAAATGATTGCCTGCAGAAGGCGACTCAGGGAACATCAATTGTTCTGAATTTCAGAGTCTTAATGTGGGAAGAAAAGAAGAACTGACTTTAAACGGCATCAGAAATCCTTACCAGATCTGACACTTTGTTCTTGCTATTTTTTTAACTTTGTTTGCATTTCAAGGCCACATCCCCTTTGTCACTTGGACCACAACAGCTGATTTGACATTGTATGGTGTGCACTTGACATGACTGCCTATATGTTGCCCCACTGACTAGAAGATCAGTTCCTGCTCCTTCTCAGCAAGTCTCTGAGTAGGATCACACCACTGTTAGTGTTCAAGAAAGCAGAGGATCAGGCTTCAAATGGAAAACTTCTGAGACAAGAAGTAAGCACATCTGTTGTGTAATCCCAGAATAAAACAGGAATTGTCTCTGCTTTCTGAATGTCTCACCCAATTCTGCTGATCGATGACATTCATACAATGCAAACATCAGAAATGCCAGGGCTCTGATCCACACTGACAGCAGGGTAAGCTTTTTTTCACACTGAAAATCTTTAATGCCTGGGATGGAGACCTGGGAGGGAGAATTCAACTACATCAACAACAGAACTATTCGTGGGCTCATTAGTTATTAGCCTTTTCTTCTACAAAATACACAGAGAGACACAAAACAAACCCACCTGTTGCTGAAGACAAAGGAAGCCTTAAAAGGGACAGCGTCAGCAAAGACTAAATGAGCTTGCAGTTTTCATGCTGATGAATAATCCTGCAATCTCATGAAAGCACTGAACAGATAAATGGATCCAAACACCCTCAGTGTGGACCAGTTTGCATGCCTGGCAAACCAGACTGACACAGAAGTCACGGTTGCAGTTCATGGTTTGGAAAGCTGGTTACAAAACCAAGATCTGTACCAAACTAACAGACATCTTTGGAAAAGTTTTCTTACTAGTCTGAATTCTCCTTCTTTTTGAAAGCATGTGTTAAATTTTCTACAGCTACTAAGTTCCCATCGCGGGTGCTTTCAAATCTCAATTTCCAGTGCAAACTTCCTGAACCTTTTCACCAACGGTGGCATATCACTTAAAAGCCACAGAACTTCTATAGGCAGGCATAATATGACAGCACAGCCAAATGCTTGAGCAAATCCATCCAGGTGCTACTGGTTTGGAGACTCATCAGAAATCAGTGCAGTGTGGCTATAAAGTGGATGCTCTGCTCTCCTAGATTGCTGTCTTCAAAGCACATGTTCCAGGGAGAGAAGTGTTCATGGTTCAACGTTGGAGTCTCTGCATTTCAGGGCATGTAATTCATAATTTGCAGGAGAGATACTTATGCAATCACAGCATCTCAGTGCTCCTGATACTTGTCAGCAAGTGTTGGGCACTATCCTCCTTGTGCTGCTTGTCTCATCTGTCTCTGAGCAGTTTATGCACTGTTTAATTGGAGAGTTTTTCACTGAGGTTCAGCATAAAATCACTGCTCTCAGGAGCCATCTACTTATGTGCATCAGATTTTAACATCGCTCAGTGCTTGAGTGTGGACCTGATTCACTTCTGTATCAGCCCTGTAATGCTGAATAAAACCTGCTATCCTGTTACAGGAATGACATTCCTTATTCTCTGTTAAAAAGATCTGTAGTTCAATTTCCAGAAGTGTTTTGCAGATGCAGCTTCCATACTTTAAGGGAGTGCATGAGCTACCACCACTGAAAATCATGTCTAAGAACTTGCTGAGGTTAAACTCTTAGTTCAGTTTTATCTGATATGTGACCACTGTCTCCAGAACAGGAGATGCTCAAATACTAGAACAACTCATACGAAAAGTGATACGGTGATTTCACATATAAACCGGAAGTCATGAAGTGTGTAAAACTTTTCAGGAAGACTGAAATCCTGATTTCAGGAACGAAAGCTTTGGCTGATCCTTCATCAATAAACTGTTTCCCAGGGCTGAGTGAAATAGATACAAAACAATGTGAGGAGAGCAGGGCATGTTATCCAGGAAAACTGATTTCCTAAGTAATTACTTTCCTGCTTATTGCGGTTTCGAGCTGAGCAAAGAGTCAATGATGAAGGACTGTGCTGTCTTGTAGTAAACTTGTCTTGTAGTGACTGTTTCTTTGTAATCACATAAAAAATACCTTTGTTTCTCACACACACAATGTTTCACTGGCTTATTACTCATGCCAGAGCCCACTGGAAAATAAAAGCATAATTAAAAAAGATCCTGCTCTCCTACTAAGGGCTACAATGTGAATTAAGAATCATAGAATCATAGAATGGTTAGGGTTGGAAAGGATCTTAAGATCATCTACTTCCAACCCCATCTAGGTCCAACTTGAACCACACGTTCACAACTAGAGCACATGCATTTCTGTGTACACTGTGGTGCAACTCAGAGATGCAACACATACATCCACAGCTTTGTAGAGCCATCTGTTTTCTTCAGTTCCAGATTGCTTTCCGTGTACAACACCTATAGCCTTGCTTCGCTTCAGTTCCCCCCAGCAGAGAGCTGAGACGGCAACATCGCTAGTACCGAAATGACAGCACATGGGAGATTTACCTGATGGGAGCTGACTCATCCCCTTTATCGAGCCAGTCCTGCGGTGGGATTATGTACATGCACCAGAGGCCCCAGTTATAGCCGTGGGCTGCATTGGCGTATTGCTGCACTTCAAAAGTGTTGTACTTGATATTGTCAATTGCTGGTAGGATGATCCGCTTTCGATCTTCTTTGATGCGGGTAAGTGCAGGTTCCACCCTGAGAACAATAAATACAGCAAAATCTTTTACAGCCATCCAGTAATCCCAGGCCCTGCTTTGCAGTCTGATAACACAAAGTTCTCTAATACAGAGAGCAGTATTCCAGCCAGCCAGCAGCCCGTAACACAGCATAGCGGGATGGGATACAGGTCATCATCGTACACTGAAGAGGCTGCAGCTTGATGTGAGATACTTCACAAAGCAACAGCATGTGAATTATTACCTTTATGAAGCTGTCCCGGAGTTGAACACCACAACATTTTGCTGAACACTTATTCTGTCAGTTCATCTTGCAATGGACAAGTGTTTAGAGACACTATCACCAAGAGCAACTAAATGGTTTGCTAACGGCTGCACCACCAGGATACCTGGTAGCCATTAAGTACCTGCTCTTGCTGACAAGGCCTGAAGAACAAAACCCACACCAGGGACTGAATGAATCTGAAGGTTACTCAAAGGTTTTAATCTTGTTTCCTAAGGGATGACCCCATCGGATCTAGTTTGAATGACAGGCGTGGCTGTATTATGCTTTCTAAAACCTCTTTGGTGATGAGAAGATTTCAATTGCCAGATGGTGCAAAAGCAGCGAACTGCAGGAAATGTGCCATCATTTCAAAAGGCTTTAAAACAGCAATGTGCTTTCAACAGAAGCTACATCCCAAAGTGTTTCAGGAAAGTAAAAAGCTTCAGTGCAAACATTCATTTCTGACCAAGATAGTCTGAAGTTGCTATGAATTTACAGAGAAACTGATCCAAAGAGGTAGCAGACTTACATAAGGGTGGAAAGCACTTCTCAAAGCAGTATTAGAAACAGCCACTGGTTCACCCCTTTGTAACTGTTTTCCCTTCAAAAAAGCTTTGAAGATTCTGCAGAGCTCTCACATGTATTTTTAAGGGAACGGTGGTTTGCTGCGATTCACCGAGGTAGTAGGATTTGAACACTGGTCTTTTTTCTTTTCTTGGTGGTTAAAAGGCAATTGTTCCTTTATCTGCCCAAGTCTGTTACCTCATATTTTGTTTGTTATTTTATATTTAGTTTGTTGCAATGTGTTTTCTTGTGTAGGCCAACAGAAAGTCACAAGTATGAAATTAACTCAACATTCATTTCTGTCCTCACTATCCCATCTCTTCTGTAAGACAGCAATTTCTCTGTACATGAATAAGGCCAAAATATGTGTTTATTTGCATACACAGACTTCATGTTGCTTACATGAGGTCATGCACTGCTTTCTTTCCCTTCTTTTTATCCCTCCTGTTTCAGTAAAAATACAGGTAGATTCAGTAAAACCCTTGAGTATTGATGATAAGCTACTTCCTGCAAATAAACCATCACAAGCCAACGTCAAATAAGAGCATAACTGACGAAAAGACATGGTGTCACAGCATTTCATTTGGAGAGAAGCTGAAGAGAGTTGAACTAATTTTATTTGGATTCCTCCAGAAAAATGGCATTTGAATTTATCAGCTGGATGCCAGTAACACAGAGCATAGCAGTTTTAATAAAAAGCATGGTGGGAAGAGAAGAACGACATTGCAAGTTGCAGAAATACCCCCTGGCCAGGAAGGTTATGAAAGAGATGCTCATCTCTTATGCAAATGTATTGTTTGGTTACTTGATTTATTCTAGGGATAAATCAATGCATCGCTCATGACTGGAATAGCCTGAGGTCTCTCTTAGTACTGCCTGCCACCTGCAATTTGGTGCAGTACTGCTGCCAAAGCCCAGTCCTGCAAGGTGGGAAAGACAAGAAACAACTGAGGTTCTGGACAGTGCAGTACATGATTCAGAATGCCAATTTGTATCATCTTTAGGCCACACTCATGCACCCACATGAAGAGCCAATGTGACCTACCAAATCAGGATGAGGCACTTCCATTGATAATACGAGATTATATTTATTGGATTAACTGTTTTAAAAGCCAGTGGGTGGATGGCAGAAAAACTCCTTCAAATCCAATAAAGCAGAGAATTCTTTGTTCGTTCCGTAATGTTATCTCTGTTTATCAGCCTAGAGAAAATACAGCAGAACAATGGAGATGTCAGCTGGATACCCCTCTCCCATCAGGAACCAGGTGCCTCCATGCATGGCTGTGGTAACCCCTGTGCTTAGTATCAGCAGGAGGCTCTCCCACTCCCTTCTGGCCTCTGAAACAAAGGCTTTCAAAATACCAAACAATGGGTATAGATGTCACTAATGACAAGCCACTAATTGTTTTACCCTAAGAATCATCCTCCTCTTCTTGGTTGCAGAGCACTTGTAGCAAAAGACTGCCAAACAACACCTGGGAGGTGGCCCACTCCTGAAGCCCTTGTGCACTGCTTCAACACATTTGGTGCAGTGGGGAAGTCCCAGAGCAGAAGGATTACATTCTCCAGTGAGATCTGGTGCACATCACAGCACCCAGTGACTCCCACAACATGCACAAAATTATTATATTTGGGTCTGATTTCCAGATCTGCCCTGCAAAGCAGGAAAACTGATCGCATGCCTTCTGAAGTGGGAATCTGTAAGTGGATTTCCATTGTAAGAATCAATTCTGTCATTCTTATGCACTACCATTAGATTCTGAAATGTCTTTGACAAGCAAGGAAAGACTGGGAACTATTTCTATCTCTCTTGGTTAGCCTTCTTGGTCACAAAATCTTCAAGTCCTCAATTACTGGGATGTTTATGTTGACACATACTTAAAACTATCCTGAAGTTCCCATGTTCTTTCCTCGGTTCCTCCTCAGGTCCTCATTTTGCAAGTATTTTACTTTGAAGGGTAGACTGAGATTGTGTAATGCAAAAACCTGAAAGAGATAAGGAATTCTTCTCCCTTAATGTCAGATGTCTGCAGTAGACCCCTCCCCTCCCATCCAAGGTAATTGCCTCAAACTTTCATTCTCAGAGAGAGAGAGGCAGAGGCTGATACTTTTATAGTAAGATGCTTCTCGTAATAATGTAGACACTGAAAATAGGTGAGATTAATAACGTTCCAGAGGACCTGATTTTGAATACAAAGGGAATTTAGCCTGCTACTTCAAAAGACAGCTTAAAATCAGACTGTTGAAGTGTATCTCCAATAACAGTTTGAGAAAGAATGTGAAGAAAATATTTAGCAGCCACTCTGAATTTTCAGCCCTCAATCATATTTGTGACTGTGTTCATATGACACTTGTTTCTTGGAAATGCTAATCTGGGTCCTTCTTTTCTTCATTACAAGAACAATTGACTCCATGTGCTGGTGCTGCTGTCACACCAGCCATCACCAAACTCTTCCTGTCACTGTACAGTTGACTGAATTGTGTTTTTCCAGTTATATGGCTTACATTTATTACCACCTGACTTGGTGCTTTGCATCTGAATGTCACAAGGAGGGATCTCTGGAGTGAAATATAACAGTCAGATCAAAAAACATGATGAAATGTCACTAATCTCTATTAATTTGAAATCTCAGATTTTGAACTTCCATGAAATCCGAGGTGTCTGAGAGCTGTCCATGTGATGGAAGTACTGTTTCAGTCCCCTGCACTCAAGAAATAGAAATGTTGAATATATTACTGCTTCAGTAAGTGTCGATAGCTCTACCCTCAGGTTACAGAAGTAAAATGCCATGCCAAGGTTGTGCAGTGAATTGGTATGAAAGCAACTGCTGGAACTTCATTTTCTCCTTTTCCCTCTTTTCCCCCAGTGGAGGTGTGACTTTCTCCTCTGTCTGTATCCACATGTGAAAATCACTTCCCTGCAGGTATTATGCATAGCAAAGGTTCATTATCTGGACAGTCTGCACTAATGTCCAGAATATGCTCACACCCACAAGTAAGAGAGCAGGCTCTGAGTCACAGATGGAAAGAGGCAATCCAGTGCCTCTATTACTCAGCACAACTCGGAGTGGAGAGCTTGTTAATTAACCGTTGTACACCTGAGAGATTTCACACCTTGTCTTGCCTGATCAGGGACAGCAGAAATAGCAATGGGGCATTCAGACCCAAGAATGAGCTCATTCCAGTGAGATCCACAGGAACATTCACATCCCAGGTTCTGCCCATGCCCTCTGCACCACCGACACTGGTCGTGCTCTGTTCTTCTGCCTGCCAAGATCCTTAGGCAATGGCCAATGAAGGAGGACTGTAAGCTTGAACAGGACTGGCTTGCATTGCCTATCTTAGGTAACCCATGAAGCACAAGGGGGTTTTTATTGCTATTCATTGTCAGTGAAATCCAGCCTTGGAGTAGTTCTATTAAGCTCAATAGACTTACACAGTGTCTTTGTTTCTGTAAGCTGAGCTGCACATTCATCAAATCCTTTGTCAACATGGTGGGTAATTCTGGCTTTGTCTAATTGCTTCAGGTTTTTCAAAGGATTATGATTAAATCTTTTCTAGTAATTTCTATTTTTTTTAGTACTAATTTTAAGCTGCTCCATTATTATTCAGATTTACCCATGCTCTTTATAGACACCAGTGTTCTTTCCCATTTGGGTTTGGTTTTTCCTTTCCTTGCTTTTTCCACTGTGCATCTGCAGAAGTCAGGTGCTCCTGGCAGCTCCAGAACTAGAAGTGGAAGAGGTTGCTAAAGTCCATGTATGTTCAACATGCTGTGCTGATGAGCTGCAGTATGGTATTTGAGTATTTCCTTTCCACATGGCCACTGCTGGCAGAAAGGCAGGATTCAGCCCTGCCTGATTAGGTACATAAGCCAGATGTGAATTTTGAGATCCAGCTCTGTTATTCACAGATGCAAAAATATAAGGTTCCTAGCTTGTATGTGAGCCAACATACTTTATGGGCATAGAGTAGCATATATTGCTAACAAGTTATTTACTGGAGCAAGAAGAATAATTCTCCCAGGCATATTCATAGATATGATGGATTTCAGCAAGCTATATATGATAAAAAGATTCAGCTTTAAAGGTAGTGGATCTCATCATCCATTTCTTTGTTCCACCTAATAAAACCCAAGCAGACAATTCGGGATGGAATTTGAGTGACATAAGAAGTTCCTCCCTTCTATCGTCTCTAAAAATATGCATTTGTCAGTATCCTCCTCTCACTCTGAATAGATTGCTGGTGAATGGTTAAAGCCAGAAGAGAAAGGACAGTAAATTTAGTTCTCTTATAGACTCCACTAGACTAAAGGGTATTTTCATTTGGGTTTTATTTATCTGAAGCAGCTCCAGAAACACAGTAACACACTGCTGAAGTCTCATTCCCAGGACTCAGCCCTGTGATTGACAGTGCTTGGTTGAAATGCCACAGAGCATACTGCTGCTGCATGGTTTTGGTGGGCTTCTTGCAGGCACAGGGATGCGCTGGAAGGAACATCCACAGCAGGTGCCTTGGTGAGTGACTGCTCCTTACAGAAACTCTCTCAGGGAGTTTGTGAAAGGAAACTCTGATCAGATGCAAGTTTACAACAAAAAGATGTGTTGATCTGCCAGGCTGCTGAGCATATCGCTAAACACAGCACACGCACTTCATGCATTTAATGCTTTTTCCTACCAGTGGGTCAGTTGCTGGATTAGCACTGGATTTTCCAAGGTGTTGAGCACCCATGATGTCAGTGGGACATCCAGCAATGCCAATACTGTAGGCCTCAAAGAATAAATGCTCCCAAGACAAAGAGTTGGAAAGGAGAATTTAATCCAGAGTATAGAATAAGCCTGTAAGAAGATCGAGAGCAAAGGCAGGGGTCATACTGTGATCACATGGGCTTCTCTCGTCCATCCCATTGTAAGTCTACCTCTGAACATATATGCATTTTGTATTTAATATTGGGCCAACTCAGAGCAGCTCAAACCCCATGGGAAACCACAGCAAACAGAAATTGTCTGCTCTTACATCCTCATCAGGCTGTCAGAGAGTTCACGCCAATGGGTAAGTCTGATTTTTTACAATGCGAAAGAGAACAGCTTCTTCCAGATGAAAAGCAGATAAAACCAGGTTACTCATGAGCTCCTCACACACATAATTACATAGTGCACCTTTTTTTTCCCCATTTCACAAATCAGATTATTTATTATTTTTTCCCTTGCAAGGACTTAAGGAAGAGTCCTCAAAAGACATACATGAAAGACAACATGGTCTCATCTTCTAGATTTTATGGCTCAGTGGGTTTAACACTGTTGTACCACTCTCAGGTACCATGAAGTAAAAACTTAACACAGACGTATAAGAATAAAACCTGTGTAATCTGAAAGCTCAGTCTGCATGTGGTTTTATACACTACCTCACATTTCACTGACGATTCACATTTATCAGATGCAGACAAGCAGATCTACCAACATTCATAATTCTTCAGTGAGGCCAACGGAGGAATATTTCATGCAGGATGCCTTTCCTGTAAATAAGTGTTCAGAGAACTAAAAAAACCCCTAAATTTCATACTCCCTTCCTTGGTCTCTAAGAGGAGAGAGAAATTCCCATCTGTTCTACATGACATCTCTATCAGCATTTTCCCGGGGAGGTTTCAGACCTGCAACCCCCAGCCAGAATGGAGCGAATACAGCATAAACGCCTGCTGGAGAGTTAAAGATCAGCTCTTAGGCTGCCAAATCTGAATAGCTCTTTTCTGCACCACTGAAAAGCAATGAGGACGCTTCAGTGAACACTCTAGGTTGTTTAGGTAGATGAATAGTTGAAGTTGCTTTTCTGGCATGTCCTCTGTATGTACGCTGGCACTGTCCCATGAATCTGAAAGGCGCACATGGCTTATGTTGCACGCTTCCCTCTACACTCAGATAATATTAGTCCACTTTTTCTATCTAAAACATGTATTGCATTAAATTACCAAATGGATCCTAAGTGATGTTACAGCCTTTGGATGAGAAATAACTTCCTTCATAAACACATGTCCTTTTCTTTGCATTTACAGAAATAAACCTTCCAGGTCAAACTGATCATGGTACCAGGGATGCTGCAATGAACCATGTCCTGAGCAGGAGTGATAGGCTGAACCCTCCAGCAGGGAGGGACTGCACAGTAGAAGGACTGCCAATGTAATTTCACTTGAGCACTTCTCTCATCCCTCACTTCTCAAGGAGAGAACCACCCAAAGAGCCACCTGAGCTTGACCAGGAGTGTGGGGAGTTTACCTGCTTCCAGAGATGGGCTCGCTAATATGAAAATATTAACAAGGGAGCTTTCCCATAACCATGTCTCTGTTACAGAGTACTCAGGATAACCAAAGTCAGTAGAAGATTAGGAGGAAATGAACTTCTTTTTTCCTTTAACACATCTTCTCAAGAATCCATTGCTAATAGCCACGACAGCAAATGGCACCACATACTACAGTAGAAAATAAGATCTGCAAAGTACTATTCATAGACCTGGGGATCCTGGTCTTTAGCTCTTCTTAGTTCATTAAAATACCAGTTTTCTGTATTTTTAAAGCACTGCCAACTTCAGGGATAATGCATAATGATGGGATGTGTGTGGCACAATCTGATGGATATTCATTCTGTATTTCAGACCCTCTTTCTCATGTCGGGCTGTCTCTGTCTCTGGTATATTGAAATCTTGTGATTAAATCCTCTTACTTCATTGCTTCCTTACTGATACTCCTCCTTTGTCTGGCAAAATTTTAATTACTATGGTACTGCATAACTCCATTCAGTGCTCTGATACTACCTCTGTGACAGGAGCAAAAGCAATTCCTAAGATAGAATACAAGTATAATACTCTATCATTATGTCTTCTTTACGGCTCCTAGTACCCTCTTTATGGCTGCTAATATACTGTGGTCTCTGCCTTTCTCTTACTGATTTCTCCTCTCCTCCACTAAATGTGCCCTTTTTCTTACCCAGAGGTACAACACCCTATCTCTGCTATCTCTCTTTCCTGCTCCCAGATATAATGTAGTGAAGTTATCCTTGTCATGTTATTCTTTCCTATCTCTCAAAGACAGGAGTCTATATAATGCTCTACATCTTCTGCAACACAATTAGCAGCCAGGAGGCAATGGTCTGTACTCTGTGTTACTGTGTGTTGCTTAAAGCACAGTGGGTGGACCTGACACAAAAGTAAGAGCAGGAA